>NW_024426885.1:69342357-69471903 GCF_017311325.1 Ursus maritimus | reverse complement strand
CTCTTTCCCTATTTTCTGTCTGGGCTCTAGAAACTGGATAAAAGGGATCTACAAAAATCATTTTTCTTTTTGCCTCATGGAGAAGGACTAAAGGTCAGTTTTAATTTTTTTCAGGAAATGTGATTTTTACTGCTGTTCTTAGTCCTCTTATGTATCTGCCATGGTCTGAATGTTTGTGTTCTTCCAAAATTCATTAGTTGAAATCCTGGTGTTCAAGGTGATGGTATTAGGAGGTGGGGGTGTGATTGGTGCTTAGGTCATGAGCCCTCATGAATGGGACTAAAGCTTTTTTTTTTTTTATAGGATTTTATTTATTTATTTGACAGATAATGAGAGAGAGAGAGAGAGAGCACAAGCAGGGGGAGAGGCAGGCAGAAGGGGAGGGAGAAGCAGGCTCCCCACTGAGCAGGGAGCCTGACTCGGCACTGGATCCCAGGACCCCGGGATCATGACCTGAGCTGAAGACAGATGCTTAACTGAGCCACCCAGGTGCCCCAGGACTAATGCTTTTATAAAAGAAGTCCAAGAAACCCCCTCACCCCTTCCACTGCGTAAGGACACAGCAAGAAGGAGCCAGCTCTGAAGGAAAAGTAGGTTTTAGCCAGATACCACATATGCCGGTGTCTCCCTCTTGGATGTCCCAGCCTCCAGAACCGTGAGCAATACATTTCTGTTCTTTATGAGTCTGATATTTTGTTATAGAGCCCAATTGGACTGAGACAGTAACTTTGTAAAGATTATAGTAATATATTTATTGAGCATTTTATACTGGCTACTCCAAGTACCTTACACATAGTATTTCATATAATATTTACAACAAGCCTAGGGCGTGTGCACTATGAAATTATCTTAGATAAGGAAACCGAGGCTTTGTGGCTTGCTCAGTGTCTTAGTGCAAATAATCGGCAGAGTTAGGGTGGAAGAGCCCCACGCCAGAGCCCATACTTTCCGCTACTGTTGGGCACTGCACAAGATGGACCTCCTGTGTACTTGTAGTACTTAGCAGATCTGTGCCATTCCCCTTCTTAGGTCTGCATTATATCGTAAGGAAGTAACGTTTGCATTGTTTCCATCCATATTTATTAAATGCCCTTCAGGGCCGGGGGCTCACCCGAGGTTCTGGGACCACACTGGGGTAAGGCAGATGGGTCCCTGCTGTCAATGGGCTGGGCCCAGTGGAGGGATCAGATGTCAATCAAACAGTCACGCAGATTCGTAATCACAGACTGAGACAAATGCTGGGAAGTAGAAGGAACAGGGACATCGCTCACCTCCCACTCCACTGTTTCTGACTCGGTATTTTTACTTTCCACTGGCTTTTCTACCGATTGCTATTTTAGTAGGTAAGGAGGGAGGGTCCCTCAGTACTGACCTTTCCTGTTTGTCTTGGAGAGATTTCCTTAAATCGAGCATAAATGAGAGAAGATTAGGTAAGGGATATTGGGCGGGTAAAGTAGGTAAACTTGATTGTTTAAATAGATGTAGTTCGGATTTGATTTATTGTCTGTGAGGACGATGGTCCTCACATCACGGGTACTCCTTCTTTTCCAGTTAGTAAGAAACTGACTCTGACACGCTCCTTTGCAGTGGGCAAGGCCGTTTCAGACCTCATTAGGTCATTACAGCAATACTTCAAGAAGGGTGCTGTTGTTAGTTCACAGAAGAGGAAGCTGAGGCATGGAGAAGGGAAGGACCTTGCACAGAATCATTTCTTCCACGAAGTGATGAGCCTAAAATCACTTCCTGAGCATGCTTGTTCCCTTGACCTTTTCTCTGTTCCATGCACTGATGGTGATTTCCATGGTCGTGGTTACTAAATCCTTCTCAGAGTGATTTTTCCCCAGAGCATTTGCATATTTATGGGCTGCATGTAAAAGGAAAGCCTCTACCTTTACAAAATTGTGAATTAAATACACAGCATAGACAAATGCAGAGGAATTAATGGAGGGAAGCAGAATTTTGCAGGTTTTTCCCTTTGGAAAACTTTTTGTGTTTGTTTTTGCAACAGCCCAATGTGAAGCCCTAGGTGGGTGGCCAGAGCAGGGAGCGCAGGAGTGTTCAGGAGGATGGACGAGGGCAGCTCCGTCTGCACATAGGCGCCCAAAGAGCTGAGAGCTTGGCCTGTCTAGAAGGCTCTAGAGAAGGACCACATACTCCTGCATTTCTTCTGTGCAATTAAAAGCCACTCCCTTGACTCACTTGAGCCCCTGCTTCCTGCTCGGTGAGTGCCCCGAGCCTCCGTCCCGGGCTCGTCATACCTTACTGCAGCCTTCTTCCTCCCGCGTCCCTGTGCCCGCCCTCCTCCAAGTGTGGCACACAGCAGGGGCCCGGACATGTCTCACGAAAGAAGAAAGTGCTCAAACTACAGAATAACTTTTCTGTTATCAGGGCTGCTGTTTGAAGGAAACATGAGGTCGAAGGTCACAGAATCCCCTTTCCTCCGAGAGTCTAATTACGCCAGTGGCACTTCACTGCCTGGTCCACATTTGATCTAAGCTACTTAATTTCTTCACCCTTTTTTCTTGCTGAAGATTCCTTTCCGCACAGGTCACAGAGAAGGGACCGATGTAATCATGAAAACTGACACCTCGCGCTCACTCACTCACGGGCACATTGATGTCCTGACATTTGCGCCAAGTGCAGGGGGAAAGAGCTGCAAGGCTGCCCCCCTCGGGAGACCATTCTAAGCACGACTGTAGCCAGCGGCTCTCAGACGAGGGACCAAGTCCTACCCATGCCTACAACTCACAGAAGTGAGATATCTTAAGTGTTGAAGTACAAGTGTTTAAAGGTGTTTTTGACACACAGAGGACAATTCCAGTCTGCCTGGGAGGAGGGACTTCTTCCAGCACCAGGCAGGTGGGACTTCTTATACTGGGTACTGAAGCATGGGTAGGAGTTCACCAGGTGGAGGAGAGTGGAGTAGGGCCAGAGCACAAGAGCCCTTTGTGCAGACGGAGCCCTGTGTGTGAAGGCAGGAGGGATGAAGCAAATATCTTTATGGATTTGCAGCTGTGCAAATTCTAACCGTGAGGAATGAGGCTGAAAAGTTGGGCTGAGATCAGATGCTAATTGGCTTATGTAGTTTCCTGTGTGGTAGATTTATTTGGTAGGCAGTGAGGAATCACTGGAAACTACTGACGAAGGGCATTAATGCGGTTGATGTGCTTTTTAGGTGAGGAGGACCTTTCTTTGGCCATGTGGAGGACAAAATTGGAAGGGCTGTGGAGTGGGGGAGCAACGTGGAGGCTGGTGTTCAATCCTTCTGCTATGAAGCTATTAGCAGTAGAACTGGAAAGAGGGAGGCTGTGGAGGCTTTACCCAGTGAGATGCAATGGAAGAAGGGAGGACAGGGGTTGAAAATGTAACAGTGACACGTGAGGATCAGCTGACTGGGGACAAGGGAGAGGAAACATCTCAGGATGGCCGGCTTTCTGGCTCAGAGCACTGGGTCTCAGTCGTCGAGTAGGGGCTGCATTGGACCCTCCTGTGTCAAAAACTTTAAAAAATAGCCTGGGGTACGGAAGAGTTCCCTTGCAGCCACTCTGGAGTTGTATTGTGTCCCTTTTCTAAAGAAGAGGAAAGTAACCCAGTGCTCAGAGATGTTGAGTAACATAGCCAAGGCCACACAGCTCCTCTGTGGCAGGACTGGGGTTCAAATCCAGGTCGGCCCACCTTGAAGCCCACCCTGTGAGGGGGTGCTGCCCCCATGGGGAGGTGCCCCATGTGAAGGAAGCTAGGGGGTCACTTGCAAGGCCAGGCTGGCACTGATGGCAGGATAGAGATAGTGGGGTGGCTTGCAAGGGTAACTGGGTAAAGGGGGCCTTTTTTATTTTTTCAAGATGTCAGCAAAAGCATTTTTATAGGCAAGGCAGAAGGAACCAGTGCAAGAGAGGATTCCATTTCCTCCAACAAGGGGAGGTCTGTGGAGTAAGAGGACTTTGTGGGTGTGAGTGTAGGGCCGGCCTGAGGACCGAGGCCGGGATCCTTTCCCTTGGACACAGGAATCAAGGGCTTTGTGGCAGAAAACTCCAAAGGGAGCAGAGAGGAACTGAGGATGGGAATTCCTGGCAAATTGGTTGGGAAGGCCAGGAATCAGGGAAGTCTCGCACTTCCGGACGCTGGGAAAGTTAGAGCAGCGCGCTAGGAGTTGGTCTGAGAGGCGGAGGCCGCTTGCACGAGGGCTGTGTATGGGGCTGGTCAGTGTCGCCTCCCACCTGTCCAGCCGTGGGCTCAGCGGCCCGCTCCACGGTTGGTCTCACTTCCCTTCCAGATGCTGCTCTCCCAGGCTGCTGGACCCTCCCCCTGGGGGAGATAAAGAAATGCATTTTAATTTCTACGAAAGTGAGGCCCGTGAAAACAACACCGCTCCCTCTACCAAGTGTGACTCTTGCTTCTCCGGCATATTTTAGCAGTCACAAGTAGAAAACCAACACGGGTGACTCATCCATTTGTATATTTCATTTTAAGCCGAATGAGCAACTCCTGCGTCTGCGATGAAACACATGGTGAGCTAAAGGATCGTAACCTAGAGAGAAAAGCACCCAAGTCCTGTACTAGATTTGGCTTTCGGAAGGCACCAGTGCATTCTGTCGATGGTCATGGAAAGGCTGAATGTGTTGCAGGTTTCTATGTTTGTGTTGGAGGGCGTGCCAGGTATGGGTGGACAATTGCGGGGTCCTGGGCCCCCCACACTGCTCACAGTGGCGACACGTATTGTCTGCCCTCTTCTCCCTTCCACCCCGAGTACAGAGTATTGATCTCTGGTGTCTGTATTGCTGTCGTGTTAAACCTGAAGTGTCGGGTTCTTATCATTTCAAACCGTTGTCTTTCTTCAGGGGACTGTATTTATTTTGTACCTAATTTCATTCAGTCCCCTGGTTGATCTCTTATGCCACGTCTATGTGTCGTATACCTTTTTAAACCATTGATTCAATAAACACTAGGAAATGCAATTCTTATCATTATTGTTATAATGAATTCAGAGGCGGCAACATACGTTAAATGTTACATCTTATAAATCCTAAACTTAATTTTGGAAAAGATTAGGTAAAAAATATTCTCAGAAAAGATTACATAAATAGACTTATAAACACGTACCATTAGTTTGTAATGTCTCTACCCCATCCTATCCCATGTCAGAGTCAATGTTTGTAAGGCAAGGGAAACAAAAGCAAAAATGAACTATTCGGACTTCATTAAGACAAAAAGCTTTTGCCCAGCTAAGGAAACAGTCAACAAAACCAAAAGAAAAAGGAAAGAACGGGAGAAGATATTTGCAAATGTCTTATCAGGTAAAGGGCTAGGATCCAAGATCTATAAAGAACTTACCAAACTCAACACCCAAAAAAACCCAAATAATCCAGTCAAGAAATGGTCAGAAGAATGAACAGACACTTGTCCAAAGAAAACACACAAATGGCCAACAGACACATGAAAAAATATTCAGCATCACTTGGCATTGGGAAAGACAAATCAAAACCACAACGAGATACCACCTTACACCAGTTAGAATGGCCAAAATTAACAAGACAGGAAACAACAAATGTTGGCGAGGATGTGGAGAAAGGGGTGCAGCCACTCTTGAAAACAGTGTGGAGTTTCCTCAAAGAGTTAAAAATAGAGCTACCCTACGACCCAGCAATTGCACTACTGGGTACTTACCCCAAAGATAGAGATATAGTGATCCGAAGGGGCACCTGCACCCCAACGTTTATTGGCAATGTGCTGTGGCAATGTCCACAGTAGCCAAACTATGGAAACAGCCCAGATGTCCATCAACAGGTGAATGGGTAAAGAAGATGTGGTCTATATATACCGTGGACTATTACTCAGCCATCAGAAAGGATGAAATCTTACCATTTGCAACGACATGGATGGAAGTAGAGGGTATTATGCTGAGCGAAATAAGTCAGTCAAAGAAAGACAATTATCATATGGTTTCACTCAGATGTGGAACATAAGAAACAAAACAGAGGAGCATAGGGGAAAGGAGGGAAAAATAAAATCAGACGAAATCAGAGAGGGAGACAAACCATAAAAGACTCTTAACCATGGGAAACAAACTGAGGGTTGCTGGAGGGGAGGGGGTCGGGGATGGGGTAACTGGGTGACGGGCATTAAGGGGGGCACGTGATGTGATGAGCACTGGGTGTTCTATGCAGCTAATGAATCACTGACCTCTACATCTGAAACTAATAATATACTGTATGTCAATTCATTGAATTTAAATAAAATAAGATTAAAACATTAAAAAAAAACCATGTTTGTACATGAGCAGGCAAGGCTTCTGTGTGACCCTCAGGCGCTGGTACGTCCACCGGCAGTAGTCACAGGACATCATATCCATCTGGCTGGACCTTGGGGCCGCACACCTAGTGTTTCATAGGTAGTGACCTCACGGTTTGCACCGCCCCCTGGAATGACTTGGTATCTGATGTCTTTTCCTTAGGAACCGTGGAGCACACAGCACATCCCGGCGCTGTTTTCCGCCTTCTGTGGCCTCTTGGTTGCGCTTTCCTACCATCTGAGCAGGCAGAGCAGCGACCCCTCTGTGCTCCTGTGAGTAACGGGCACACAGCCGTGCCTGGTTCCCACAGCCCGGCCTTGTCACAGAGGGGACAGGGCCCTGCAGTGCTCTGAGTGGTTGGACTCCTGCTGCTCACCTAGCCAACGCCTGGGGGAAGGTGGGAGAAATGCAGAACAGACCAAACACTACTGAAAATCAAGGGTCAACTTTCAGCAAACATTTCACCTTTGCTCTGCTGCTTTGGGAGTAAAACACGCAATGCCAGGAACAGAGGGCTTGGGTGAACAGTGGGCGAAGCTCCCACCTCAACGAGGGTCCTTTCTGGGTCCATTAAGCAGAAGGGTTGTGTTTTGTTCTGTTGCTTTGTGTTCCCAACACGGCGGGGCCCTCTGGGTTCAAAGTGAGGTTCGCACCTGCATTTAAAATACATTTAATAATCATCTTCAGTCACTTGAAATATGCTTTCCTATCTTCCCTTCAATCTTGTCTTTTAAATCTTTGAGAAATATGTGCTTTGGAAGTGGAAACGCTTCATGGGTTGCCAGAGTTTCTGGTACCAACCAAGTGAGCGTGATCAGACAATCATCTCATGTAATTTTTCCAAACTTACGGAAGATTTGGACTGAAGATAGTCGTAACTCGTTGGGGCCCTGAGAAACCCTCATTTTAGGCTGCCAAAATGAAAGGCACAGGAAATGGGCAAAAGTTAAATACGGTTTGCACAGCTTTTCCTATCAGATATTTTGCTGATGTGTTGAGTTTTGCTGCCATTTTTTTTTGAGGATGAAGCCCTGGCGGGCTGACCAAAACAGAGAGTCTCTGTAAGCTTAGCTGTTGCAGTCAGGGTGCCCGTACCCTGTACTTGACTCCTTTAACGAGGATGGAATCTGAAAATCAAAACAGGGTATTTGTGATGACTTGACTATTACGAACTCATTAAAAGAGAGAGCCCTTGCTTTTGCCAGGGGTCAGCCGAGGCGGTTTACCTCGAACATTGTAATATGCACGTATTTTTAAAAGTAAAAACTGTGCATTTGTTCTTTTTCAGGTCCTTTATTCACTGTAAATTGCTTCCTAAATTTTTACACCAAAACCTGGAAGAGTTGGCCGCGGACCCTCTCCCCAGGAAGATGAAAGATTCGGTGGTGAGATATTTGTGTCGTATAATATGTGTAAGGGTTTTGCTTAACATGGCGTGGAACTTGTGGGGAAAGCTCAGATCGTCAGCGGGGCTCCGGCTAGCCGGGAATGAGAGTCACCCATGCCTTGTCTCGGTCTACAGCTGACATGTGGACCATTGAGCTGCCTGGAGGGTGTGGACCCTTCCAGAGCCTCTCGAAGGCAGATTGCTGTACCTGCCATAAGCACTCCCTTGGTCCTCAGTTGCTGGCAGTTGCTTGGACATTGGAATGAAACAAGTTCAGTCAATTCCGCCCCCTGCTGGCACCAAGCAGCAGGCCGGCTCTGCACAAGTAAACCCTCCTCCAGCCTCCGCCAGGCTGGGTCCTGATGTGCTCCACGCGGTCCTTCCCATCCCTTCTGGCCTCAGCCTCATGCTGAGCTCAGAGTACTCTGCCCACGTTCAAGATTGATGTTTGCACAGCCTTTCGTAAGAGCCCTTGGGTTTTAAGACTTACATCTGGGATGTTGGAAAAGGGGGCAGCTGTATTGCTTGGAGTCCATGGAGGGAAAAGGAAAAAGTAAAATAAAAAAGAAAGAACAGAATACAAAGACTGTAGAAGAAGGATGCTCTTTGCCCACCAGGAAAATGGCTTGGGGGCTTTCAAACATCCTTTGAGTAGGTGTAACCTCTTTGGTACCAACTTCCAAACATTGCTCCTTTAAAAAGCAATTGCTCCTTGATTATGTAATCTCCCAATCATTTGTGTGTTGAGTTGGAGCGGTCTGCTGTTTCGAAGGCATGCTTGTCCTGTGTTTTTTTAGGAATGACAGATCAATAGAACAGCAGTTAATGACCCATTGATTGCAGGCTCCTCCAGCCAGGAGCGGCGGTCTCGTTTGGCTTGGTCTCCACAGTGCCAGCCCCTGACGCATAGTACATTCCATTGCATTTAGATGAGTTAAACTGCAGTCCGCAATTTTGAGACACTGTGCAGGACTCAGTCAACATGATAACATAGTAAAACATTCGTACTCAGCCCCCTGTGCCTTTGAATGTGGCTGCAGGGGAAGCTGAGGCTTGGAGGCCTTTTGCCACCACAAAGGAACCAAAGCTCGGTCACTATGAATAAGGGCAAGGTTCATGAATTTTAAAAGCAAAGGTATGTTTGCAAGCAAGGCAGTAGGTGAACCTGTGGGGCTGATGGGGTGGCAACTAAAAAAGGAAGAAGACATTTGACATTGAAGCGTAGCTCAGCAACCTGATCTCCGATGTTGACGCCAGGAGACTCGCAAGATCAAACTGACATTCCTCGGTTAGTTTCTCTAAAAGCCAGGGAACGGCCCGACGTCAACCCAAAGTTTGCCCGTGGATGTCTGAGGAAAACTGTTCTCCCCGGACGTTCCTTGATTTCATGAATGATGAAGAGCTTTCTGATTTATTGCACTGAAAAATAATGTACAAATAACGATGAAATCCGACAAGCAATTTGCTTGGCAGGTGCTGCTAGCATCTCATTAGCATAAGTAGATGCAGTGGGCTGGGTGTTGCCTTGGTCAGTTTTCATATGCTTTGAAACACTTCGTATAATGCAGACGCATAGCTCGTAGGTGATTTCATGTGATGTGTGTTCTTTGCTCTGAAAAGTCTTCTGGTCTAATGATAATATTTTAACAGGACTACCAGATTTAGTTTTTAGAGTTTGGTGCATAAAAGCTTTTGTGCCCTAGTGCAAGTAGAAGATTTTCCTTCTTGTCTCCGATTTTGTTTCTCTCTCTTTTCTTAAAGTTCACTTTGTGTGAGTAGCCCTTCAGGAGCGTCCTTAGATCAGGTTTCCAGCCCTTCCTCCTATTCCAATTCATTTGGCCTGTGATGGGGCCTGGGAATCTGCATGTTTTCAAGGCTGTGCCCACAGACTGAGCTTCCAGGGACCTCGATCTAGAAACAGAGATGCCCAGGGCTCCCACAATGGGCCTATACATTCCTGTAGGCACAGTGCCAACTACACACTACACGCTATGCATTAGCAAAACGCCGTAGTTATTAACAATGTAGCCTTTCCGCTCCTGGCTTAGTTTCCTCTAATCCACGGATCCTGGTCTTTCCGTTTCTATCCTCACTCATCCTCATCAATCGCTACCCTCTCCTCCCATTCAGATATGTTACTTCCACTGTATCTATTTTTCTCAGTTCCTAGAAACAAAAAGTAGACAATACAACAAAACAAACAAATGCCCTCGTTTTTATCTGTACAATTCAAACAGCTTCTTTTTAACCATAGGTTGTATCATCTAGGTTTTTCAGGGGCCATGCTGTCTAGATCTGCTGGGTTTATAGTGTGAGACCAAGACTTCTTGAGTTTCTTTTTAGGGTTGGAGCATGAAGTGCTGCATGAAATGTCACAATGGATTTAAAACGTTCAGTGTGCTAAGCACCAATATGTTTATTAGTGAAATATGCTTGACATCACCAATAAAGTAGGGAACCAAAACATTAATATTATTGAGTATTGTTTTGGAAGTTCTGGCCCATGTTAAGTCCTAAAAGAAAAACAACGTAGATTATTTTATTGTATACATATAGAATGCACAGAAAAGTTTATTAAAATCGACTATGATCAATATAAGAATTCATAAGTACTCCTAGAGACAAGGAAATTTAGAAAAGCAAGAACATTCTAACACATCAGAAATAACCTTAGAAAATGTAATGAAAACATGATCCTACTCACAATAGGAACAAAACATATGAATTGATAGTAGGAAGGATTTTAAGTAGTGTCAGAAATAAAGAAAATCACAGCAGTCTATTAAAATGTAAATGAAGTTCTGAATAAGTGGTGATAAATAGACATTACCTGATTTTGGACAGGAAGGCCGAGATTTATTAAATGCCAATTCTTTCTAATAAATTTATAGGTTTAATATCATTCAGAACAGTTCCAAAGGAATTCTACTCACAACTTGGGAAAATGATTCTAAGGTTCATTTAGAAGAATAGCCATTAATAATAGTTTAAAAAAAATCTGAAAAAGAAGAAGAAGAAAGAGGAACTTGGCACTTTGGGATTTAAGAGTATATTATAAAGATTGAGTAATCAGAAAAAAAAAATGAGATTCATCCCAGACTAGAGAATGGGATTAGTGAATCAGTAAAACTCAGAAAGGAGGCAAATTATTTATACAAATGTATTATGTGAAAATTAAATGTCACAATCAAGACTGGATTAATCAGTGTGTGGTGTTGAGGTCATCGTTTAGCAGTGGGAGGGAAAAAAGAATTTTATGTGCTGATCCCTCACCAGATACCAATGTAAGTTAGAAAGACTAAGATCAAATGAGACTTCTCCATCTCTGATACTATGGCAGGCTGAATTATTATAACCAAACTCTCTCCTGATAAAAACTCGAAAATTCAGAATAAAATTTAAAAAAAAAAGTCCTTCTTAAATGTGACAAAAAAACTGACAAAAGGGTAAGGAATTATTAAGTCATAGTTTAAGTACACAGAGGAACCAGGAGGACGCCGAGCAGGAAGCTTCTTTTCTGCTTCAAGGTCGTCTGCCCAGCCAGGAGACCCTGAGCCTCAGCTGTCAGCCCTCGAGCTGCGGGCAAGACAAACCAAAGCCCAGGGCTGCCGAAGTGCATGTGCAAGGGGAGACCATTTGCTCCTCGGGCTGGGACACTGAAGCCCTCACCCTCAGAGGGAGGAAGAACCACAAGAAACTTGTCCCATCCTCCTCAGTGCCAGGGGAATGCGAGCAGACCCACCTCAGTGCTGAACATAACAACAACCACAGAATCCTTGAGATGCTGTAGCCTGCCGCGGGTTTTCAGTCCAAGCCCTAGCACCTGCATGGCACAAAAACCCTAAATTTATGAATGGAGTTTGAAGTGGCCCCCAACTGGGAAAAAACCCTCATGGCAAAACAAAACATGAATCCTCTCGAGAGGATTCTTCACTCCTAGGCCTCCAAGTGTTCCCCAGACCAATTGTCTAAGGAAAATGAGCAGCTCTAAATTAAAAAAAAAAAAAAAAATTTTTTTTAAACTGTACAAGGAAACAAGGAAACAAGGAACCAGTAGAAACAGGTTTTCAATACTTCACAGATTGGAACTGTCAGACACAGATTTGATTTGATTTAATTTGATTTGATTTATTTTTAAAGATTTTATTTATTTGAGAGAGCATGAGAGAGAGAACATGAGTGGGGCGCAGAGGGCAGAGGGAGAAGCAGGCTGAGCAAGGAGCCCGGCTCAGGGCTCGATCCCAGAACCCTGGGATCATGACCTGAGTCGAAGGCAGATGCTTAACTGACTAGCCACCCAGACGCCCCCAGACACACATTTTAAAACAACTATACCTACTGCGTCTAAAGGAATAAAAGGTAAAACTTCTAGACAATAGAAAATATTAAAATGATCCAGTATGTTTGAAAGAGAACCAAATAGAGCTTCCTAAACAAAAAACAAACCAGAAAATGAAGCAGTTGAAGGAAACAAAACAAAACACACACAGAGACACACCGACGCACACACATGGGAGATTAGACACCTCTGATGAGAGAATTCGTGAACTAAGAGACAGAAGAAAGTATCCAGGGATGTCACACTGACTGAAAAAAAAGTAAGAAATACAAAATAAAGATGAAGACGTGTGAAAGAGAATAAGAACATCTAACATATATCTAATCAGGATTTCAGAAAAACGGGAGAGAGAGGGATCAGAGCATAGTCGATATCTGATGAGATCATATCTGAGAATCTACCAGAAGTGATGAAAGACACTGATCTGGAGATTGAAGCATCCCAGGGAATCACCAGCAGGGTCCAACAAGAAGGAAAGAATCCAGTGGGCAAAACACAGTGGAACTGCAGACACCAGACACGCAGACCATCTTAAAGGGGTCAAACAAAAGGAACGGATTACGTTCAAATGAATCACAAAAGGGAAAGCTACCTTATCAAAAGGAATCGTAGAAGGCAGAAGAAGTTTGATACATTTGATGTTCCGTAAAAAAAGTAACTGCCCAAGTAGAATTCTATGCCCAGGGAAAATATCTTCAAAGGAGGGCAAAATAAAAATATTTTAGACAAACAGAAGCTGAGGGACTGTTGCTAAATGTAGTTCTGAGGGATATTCTTCAGATGGTCTCAGATGGAAAGTCTAATTTGCACAAAAGTGCAAAGAGAAATTTAAACAAACACCCACTGTCTAAAACCATAATAAGAGGATAACCTACAACTTTGGAGGGAAGGAGAAATGGACTCCAAGACTTAAAAATTCTTCGTAATGTCCAGGAGACAAATAAAGGTACTGCTTAACTCAAGACTGTGATAAGGGAAGTACGCCTGTTGGAATGTTCCGTGTAACAGCCAAAGGAAGAGAAGCATGTAGCTTCCTACTCCAGACAGAGGGGGAAACGGAATGATAAAAAACAATTCTTCATCAGTAACGAAATGTAATAGGACTCCCGTGCGACACTCTGCTTAAAAGTCAACTCCAGATGCGTTATAAACCTAAATACGAGATGACAAAATCTGAAAGTGCTTAGAATCATAATAAAGGAAGTTATCTTTATGATAATTCTAGGGTAGGAAGGAATTTTTTAAACAAGAAAAAGAAATGGAAGTTCATTACAATTATGACCTTTGATTTATCAAATAATACCCAGAAAAGATACTTAAAAAAATAAACCACAGATTGGGAAACAATTTTTAAAATATGCAGAGTAGATAAAGCACTAGTGTTGAGATGAATATAAAATTATTATAAATCGATAAGAAAGCCAGATACCTCAATTAAACATGGCCAAAAGTCTTGTACATGCACTTCACAAGGGAGGAAATAAAAATAGCCAAAACCATGAATATGCATGCAAACTAATTAATAATCAGGAAACTCCACACTAAAACCACACCGAGTTACCATTTCATACTTATTAGACTGACAAAAAATGAAAAGTTCTCCCAATAGTTAGTGTAGAGCAAGGGAACTCTTATGTGCTGTTGGTGGTACTGTAAATTAGAATCTCTCTTTTGGAAACGATTTGGTATCATAAAGTTGAAGACACACACTACAGCCAGCAATTCGGCAATTCTACTCCTAGATATTTACTGTGGAGCAAATCTTTTGTTTTGTTTTAAGATTGTATTTATTTATTTGAGAGAGAGAGAGCGAGAGCACGCAAGCATGAGTAGGGGGAGGGGCGGAGGGGGAGGGAGAAGCAGACTCCCCGCTGAGCAGGGGGCCTGATGCAAGGGCTCAATCCCAGGACCCTGGGATCACTACCTGAGCCAAAGGAAGACAGTTAAGCGACTGAGCCACCCAGGCACCCCTCAAATTTTGCACATCTGTACCAGATTACACATATGAGATTGTTCCTCGTAGCTGAAGCCATTGGAAATTGCGCCGACAGTGGAATGCGTAGTATGCAGCAAAGGAAGAGACCTTACCAGAGCCATATGCAATGGTATGGATGCGTCTTAGCCACGTAGTGTTGAGCCAAGGAAGCAAGACACAAATATGTCTAATCTGGTTCCATCTGTTGGGTAAAAATAGGCAAACCAAACTGCTTACAATTGCATACATAAGGAGCAAATCATTCTTATTTAAAGACCAAGAAACTTACTTTCACCAGTCAGGATAGTTGATAAGGACTCTCTAAGAGGGGAAAGAAGGGTTTGTGATCAGGGAGCCACATAAGGAATTTTTGGGTACTAGAAATCCTAGATTTTTTTTTCAAAGACTTTATTTATTTGAGAGAGTGAGAGAGAGAGAGACAGAGCATGAGACGGGGGACGGTCAGAGGAAGAAGCAGAGTCCCTCCCTGAACAGAGAGCCCGAGGCAGGACTTGATCCTGGGATTCCAGGATCATGATCTGAGCGAAGGCAGTCAGTCACTCAACTGACTGAATCACCCAGGTGCCCCAGAAATGTTAGATTTCTCGAATCAGTTGGTAGTCACTGAGATGTTCACTTTGTAATTATTTTTTAAATTGTACGTATTTTAAGCACTTTCCTATAAGCCTGGCTCACAGTTTTAAAAATGCAAAAGAAATTTTCAAACAGTATGAAATAAAATCAAACACTTATTCAAATTCTAGAAAGGGGACAGTTTCCTAGGCTTGGAATCTATAAAATGAAAAGAAATAAAACACACATACACACACAGTTAGATGTGAGTACATAAAACTTTCAGACTTCTATATGTTTAAGGGCAATCAAATTAAATAATTTGGTAAAATATTCATTGCAAATTTGACAAAAGTTAACTATCTTTCTTATACCAACAACTCACGGTTTAATTTTTAAAACTCTAAGCAAATGATATCATTTAGGGATAAAATATTTACAAGTAATTGTGAGAATTATATTTAGCCTACTTCTACAGAAAGAAATGCAAATTAAAGTTAGAAGGCATTTTTTTTTTAAGACAGAGAGTGCATGTGCATGAGTGGGGGTGTGGGAAGAACCATAGGGGAAGGGAGAGAATCTGAAGCAGGCCGCATGCCCAGCGTGGAGCCTGACACAGGGCTCCATCTCACGACCCTGATATGATCTGAGCTGAAATCAAGAGTCAGATGCTTAGCTGACTAAGCCACCAGGTGCCCCAGGTGGCATTCTTTCTTGTCCACTCGATCAGCACAGGATAAATTAATGATATTGCCAAATGGGACAAGATGAGATCTCTTAAATATTGTTTATATTTGGGTAAATTATTACTATCATCTGGGAAAGCATAATTTATCAAGAATTATAAAATTCATAACCTATAATATAATATAATAAATCGATTTGTCAGTTTTTCTAGAGAATGAATTTAAAATATGAAAAAAAGATTTAGGTGTGTAAAGATCATGACTGCAGCATAATTCATCACGGTAAAAAACAGAAAACAACTGAATTCCTAGCAGTCAGGGAATGCTTGCACTAAATATGGCACGTTCACTCTCATTCATGAAATTAATGTTTCGAGTCTCCACTACGGCCCTGTTTGTATGTGCATGTGTGTGTATGTTTATGGCACCCCAAGACGGAAAATTAGTTCGTCATTAAGTGACTATTATTTTTTAAATTGTACGTATTTTAAGCACAATAATATACATATATGTAGGGCTTACAAAAGAAAGTACAGGTGAAAAAGGTATAAAATTACATGCACACTATAATTAGACCTTTATAAAATATGCATAGATAAACCCACATACATCACGATGACAGCTACAACCATGCCTCAGCATTCACAGGCAAAAACACTGGCCCAGAAAGCATAAAAATGCTAATATTGTTAGTGTCAGGATATAATGATCATGAATGATCTATTCCCTTTCTTCTCTGTGTTGTAGAGCACTGCAGTATTATGTTATCCTATAATGGAAACATTAATTACTGCTAAAAAATTGCAGAGACCTAAATTTGCATTTTGCTCTGATATTTTGTACTCTGATTTTTGTAATGCCTAACATCGTATGGTTCACTTTTAAGACTTAGGATATTTATTAAAAAGAAGCAAAGATTCTAAACCTCTTGTTTAAATAAGTAATTCAACAGACTTGGAGTTATGAGCCTTCAAGCATGTGAAGAAGGCAGCACCAGTAATTCTCCTTTTGTACGGCAAGACTAAAACGGAAACCTTACACATGCTTCTGTCTTTTAGAAACAGAGGAGTATAATATGTATTAAAATCAGCAAAGTCATTTAATAAGAAAACCAAAATTACAAACTTTTTATAGTATTAAAGACTACTTTCATAGGACACAACAGCCTCTGAGGTCCAGGTGTTTTCAAGATTGCTTTTAAAAAATAATGTTTTCACGTTTGCTACACTGTACTGCATTTAAGACACGCACGTGAAAATGTTTGTAAGAATAGTAATTGTGCATTAGTAAGTACAGTGTTGTTTCACTGAATGAATGTGTTTATCAGAATCTGCTGCATATCCTACTTTTTGTGAAGGCACATGTCTACAACATGTTTCTAAGAAAAAAATATTTTGGGGAATAAAATTTTTGAAGTAGAATAATATCTGCTTTTTGGTGGCTGTAGGGAAAGAGGGAGCTATTTTCTTTTTATTTTGTTCGTGTTATTTTTACCAGTATTAACAGAGTGGTCTCTGGTTTCATCTATTAGCACTAGCTTGAGGGGCACCTGGGTGGTTCAGTCGGTTAAGCGTCTGCCTTCGGCTCAGGTCATGATCTCAGGGTCCTGGGATGGAGCCCCACTTTGGGCTCCCTGCTCAGCGGGGAGTCTGCTTCTCCCTCTCCCTCTGTTCCTCCCCCCTGCTCATTTTCTCTCTCTCTCTTTCTTTCTCTCTGTCACGCCTCCCCCGAATAAACAAATAAATCTTTTAAAAAATTAGCGCTAGGGGCGCCTGGGTGGCACAGCGGTTAAGTGTCTGCCTTCGGCTCAGGGTGTGATCCCGGCGTTCTGGGATCGAGCCCCACATCAGGCTCCTCTGCTGGGAGCCTGCTTCTTCCTCTCCCACTCCCCCTGCTTGTGTTCCTTCTCTCGCTGGCTGTCTCTATCTCTGTCGAATAAATAAATAAAAATCTTTAAAAAAAAAGAATAAATAAAAAATAAAAAAAATAGCACTAGCTTGAAAATCTCAATAATTACCATTTGCCATCGCGTTTGGGGAAGAGTCTGTTGAAAACTTTGCCCGGTTGCAGCTGGGAATGGGGGAGGGGTTGTTTGACTTCTTATTATTGGTTTGTAAAGTTCTTTATGCATTACAGATAAGAGTTCTTTGTTGTATATATGTTTTGCAATTACTTTTCGCAGTCCCTGGCTTGCCTTTTCATTTTATAACAATGTATTTTGAAGAGCAAATGTTTTAAATTTTCACGAATTCCAATTTAATGACTTCTTTTCTTTTAAACCTCTACCTTTTAGTGTTCTATTTACGAAAGCTTTGCCAAACCCAAGGTCACTAAGATTTCCTCTTATGCTTTCTTTGGGAAATTTAATAGTTTAAGTGAGGTTTATAATGCACATTGAGTTAAGTTTTCTGTGTGACAGGAAGTACATGTCAAGGCTTTCTGGTGTTGTTTTAGTTTTTTGTAGATGGCTATCCAGTTAGTTGTTCCAGTTCCATTTGTTGAAAGCATGATCTTTTTCCTCATTTAGGCGAAAGCTGCCATTTCATCTTGGCACTTTTGTTTAAAGTCCGTTGACTGTATATATTTTGATCTGGGCTCTTCTGTTCTCTTGATCTAGATACATATTTTGCTCCAATACCATCAACACCTGATTCCTGCAGAGTTGTAATAAGCCTTGAAGTCAGATATTATATATCTTCCAACTTAGTTCTTCCTTTTCAAAGTTGTTTTACCTTTTCTAGGTCCATTGCATTTCCAAGTAATTTTTGAACTAGCTTACCAATTTGTACCAAAAAAAGTCCTATTAGGATTTGATTAGGATTCCACTGGAGCTATATATCAGTTTGGTAATCTTAACAATACTGAATCTTCAAATCGATGAACATGGTATGTCTCTCCCTTTAGTTTCTCTTAGCAGGGTTTTATAGTTTTCAGTGTACAGGTCTCGTACATTTTTGTCAAATTTATCCTGTGTATTTCATATTTTTTATGCTATATTGTAAATGGTAAAATAAAAACTAGGTATGTGAAATGATGGTCAACATCATTAGCCATTGGAAAATGCAAATTAAAGCCATAATTAGATACTACTACACCAAGGTTTCTCAACCTCACACTATTGACATCCTGGGCCTCATAAGTCTGTGGTCAGGGACTGTCCTGTGCATTGTGGGATATTAAGCTGCATCCCTGGCCTCTACCCACCAGATGCCAATGCTACTCTCTCTTATCCTGAAATGTAATAGTCAAAAATGTCTCAAGACATTGCCAAATGTCCCTGGGGAGGTAAATTGTCCCTGGCTGAGGACTACTACACTACACAATGCCAGAATGGCTAAAATAAAGAATACTGACTACACCAAGTGTAGGCAAGAATATGAACTAATTGGAACTCTCACACTGCCAGTGAGAATGCAAAAAGGTTACAATGACTTTGAAAAACTGTGTGGCAGTTTCTTAGAAAGTTAAGTCTAACCCCACCATGTGTTCCAACCATTCTACTAAAACATTTACAAAGAGAGATGAAAGCACATGTCCAGAGACATGGTCAGAGACTGGAAATAACTCAGATGTCTACCCACAGGTGGCTGGATTAATACACTGTGCTATGAGCACACAAAGGAATATTACACAGCCAGAAACAGCGATGGACATACAGATTCATACAGACAACGTGGATTACTGTCAGATTCCACTGAGTGAAAGAAGCCAGATCAAGGAAGAATACATATTCTACAACTCCATTTATATCACATAAACATCTAGGGAACGAAATAAACCATCATTATGGTGCAGATCAGTGGTTGTCTGTGGACAGAGGAGAGATGGGGACATAGGTTAGCAAAGGTCAGGAGAGGAAACTCTGGGGCATGATGGCTATGCTACTTACCCTAATTATGATTTTGGATTTCATGGGGATATTCATGTCAAAACTCATCAAATGGTACACTTTATATGTATGCAGGATTTTGTATGTCAGGCATACCTCGATAAAGCTGTTTAAAACCCAGGGGCGCCTGGGTGGCTCAGTCGGTGAAGCATCTGCCTTCAGCTCAGGTCATGATCCCAGGGTTCTGAGATCGAGTCCCACGTCAGGCTCCCTGCTCCACGGGGAGCCTGTTTCTCCTTCTTCCACTCCTTATGTTCCCTCTCTCACTGTCTCTCTCTCTGTCAAATAAATAAATAATGTCTTTCAAAAAAATAATAAAAATTACAGTACAGAAAAGAAATGGGCAGGAGGAACATTTTAATAAATAAAGGCCGTGCAGTTGTTTGTATTTCCAAGGGATACTCATGACACTGACAAAAATCAGTGGACTTCCTGTATGTCACTCAACTGTGAAAAAAGTAACAATACTCAGAGCTCTTTCTCCCTTTTGCTTTGAGAAACCCAGAAAAGTAACCCTCCTCTCCCTGGCAGCTGCCCTGATGGCCCACTATTTTGCCTTTAGAAAGGGATGGTTGGCCAATTATAGACAACAGTTAATTTTAAATTAGAATATTTGGGAAAATGTTTATCTTCCTTTTGGATTAGCATTCAGTAATTTTTAAATGACATAAAACCATGTCAGTGAAAAGACCTTCGGGAAGGTCTGGCCTTTTGTAAATCTTTAGAATGAAAGGAGATACCTGAATTTTAGCCATTTCTTAATAGTAAATTTCTGGTGAAAATCTGTGATCACAAAAATTTTATAGATTCAGAATGAAAAAAAAAAAAAAAAAACAATGATTTGCCCTGCTCAAAAATCAGGGAAATTCTTACCACTTTTTAGCCATATATTTATACCATTACTAAGAATAAATCTAGAAGTTAGTTTATCACTATATGATTTCTCCCATATTCAATACCTGTATGTGAATTGTAAGACAACTTTAGCAGATAGTTGGTAAATTGACATCGAGAATATATCTCTTCACTGTATTATTATTTTTTAAAGATTTTATTTATTTATTTGAGAGAGAGAACATGTGTGCACACGCACACATGAAGCAGGGAGGGGCAGAGGGGAAAGAGAAGAGGGAGGGAGAGGGAGAGAGAGGATCTCAAGCAGCGTCCCTGCTGAGTATGGAGCCCGATGTGGGACTTGATCCCGTGACCCTGAGATCATGACCTGAACTGAAACCAAGAGTCGGACGCTCAACCAGCTGAGCCACCCAGGCGCCCCTCTTCACTGTATTATTCATTACTTTAACCAGGCATGTTGACTTTTTCATCATATGGTTCGAGGTCGTTATTACCGCATTTAAGCTGTCTTTCTGATTTCTTCCTATCACTTGGGTGTTAATTCAGTGAGAAAGCCAGCAGCAAGACTTTCAAGAATGCCACATTTTAATTTTAAAAACAAGAAAAGAAAAAAGGGGGAGGGGAGTGTAAGGAAACAGATGAACACAGATACAATTTTCTGGCAGAGAGCATTCGAAACAATGATTTAAGAGGCATAATTCCTTCCCAGTATGAGATATTGATATATTTATAACGATGGCTGCAGAGTTTTCAGGTGTGTGGTACCTTAAAATGTTCCGTAATTGTGTACTGCAGCAAGTTGGCCTCTGTAGAAAGAAAAAAATGGATGGTCCTTCGTGTCTCTTTTAGATCTGTCACCCAGCAGTATCGTGCTTGTTTGTACTAACAGGCCATTCTCCCTATAATATTAGTTCAGCATTAATAACATTCTGTGGTCTAACATTGCCTTGTTTTCCCCCAGGCCCTGCTCATGCCACAATTTTATGTGATAGAAAATTTATTATTTCATTTTCTGCATATATGTCATTGATACATACATATTTAAATTATTTGGAAGTGGCCTTTACCCAGTCTGACTGACTGGTGAATTACAATGTGAAATCTGTTCTGGTCCAAAGAAATAAGTGACTGTGTAAGAGGCTTCTGTTTGCCAAACAGCTAAGCTAAAGCCAAGTCGAGATGATTAGCACGTTATCCTCCTTTATCAGACCATGGGACCTTGCATCTGATCTGTGTTTGTAGAGAACTTTATGCCTCCTACACGTGTAGAAAACTTTTTCCTGCTGTGGTTAGCAGGTGCAGGCTAGTGTTGCACTGTGCATTCCCCTTTCCCCACCCTTTGCCTTGTTCTCATGGATGGACCACCCAGTATGTGCCACTGGGAACATAGCAGGTAAGTGATACGCTGAGTCGGTTATCCAGAGTCAGTATCCTGTCACCTGACTTACCCGGTGACTGCAGAGTTGCTGAGAGAAACAAAGAAGAGCAGACTTTACAGTTGGTTCTCTCTTTGCAGAAGGATACCTTAAAATCGGATCTCATTATCTGCTCGGTGGCCGCTGTTCTGTCATTTGCAGTCAGTGCCAGCACTGTGTTCCTGTCCTTGCGAGTACGTATCCATTCGACTTTATACTCTCCCCACCTCCTTTATAACGGAGCCCGTTGTGGGGTTCCAGGGTATTGGCAGGGTGGTGAAGCCAGAGGAGGAAACCAAGACGCCAGCTGAGAGGTTTAAGGGACATATCTCTGTGCTGTGAAGAGTCAGGTCCAAGATGAGATTTGCAGGTTGGGTTCAAGTGCTTTATCCTTTGTCTTCCCGCGCCTGCGGAGCTGTGTTGTTTGTTCGAGCCACACGCGTGTGCTGGAGCCCAGGGGTAGTAAGACAGGCTGAGGGCACACCACGGGGAGTAGAGACCGGAGGCCTTAGCATATGAGGAGTCAGACAGAGGTCCGAGAGCCAGGAGGAGCTTTGGAACATCATTTTCAGTTAGAAAAACAAACGCCGAGAGCGCAGAGAGCTCTAGGTGGGATTTCTGGCCTGAGGTTCCCACAGTGACTGTCTCCATATAAAAGTATTATACGCTTAGGAACTCCTTCCAAGGAGGAAAGTCTATGAGTTACATTTGTTATTCTCGACCTCTCCTTTCAAAAGCAACAGTAACAAAACCAAAGGTCAGACTTCCCTTGGCCTTTGAACTTCGCCGGAGCCAGCTCTCCAACCCCCCACTTAGCGGCTCGCCACACCGGCGGGTTTTGTGTGGCAGAAATTTTCAGAAGCCTGAGAGAAGAACTGGGGTTGCGTGTCTGTTCTGCTGGAGGGGAGAGGGGAAGGGCAGTGGTGTTGTGGACTATCCATGGGCGTCCCTCCCCTCTCCTGCGAGGCTGAACAACGAGATTTCCCTCTTGTGTCACAGCCATTTCTCAGTGTTGTGCTGTTTGCCCTGGCTGGCTCGGTGGGATCTGTGACCCATCATATGCTCCCTCAGCTCCGCAAGCACCATCCGTGGATGTGGATTTCACACCCGGTTCTTAAAAACAGAGAGTATCAGCAACGGGAAGTGAGAGGTCAGTAATATATCCCTCGTTAAAACAAACGGTGCAGGGGGAGGCATCCTTTAAACCAGAGAGTGTGACAACCGAGTGAATGTCTGAATGCCGTTGCACTACGCGCTTAAGAATGGTTACACTGGTAGATGTTACATTGTATCTATTTTACCACAATTTAAAAAAAGGAGAGTGTGTACCTTGGAGTATGCATGATTGTTCCGGAACAAGAAAGTTGAAGTGGCGTGAATTAGAACTGTGTTTTATAAAAATAATAATTGGCTATGTAGTTTTGGGGAAGATTCATTTATATCATTCAGACCGGAAGATTATGCTGCTCCAGTTTAAGTTGACAGGGGATTGGGAAGAACACTTCACCACGCCCCCATCCTCCACAAAGCTTTTTGCAGGAGGGGGTGCTGGGCAGGGATGTAGCAGAAACTGCTGAACCTTTAAGACCTCTGAACCCTTGAACTTTGCTTCGCTGGCTTTGCTCCCTTAGACCTAGACCCATACTTGATGGCCTTAGGAGTTCTCGGGGCTATTTCTGGTCACAATCGTGTAATAGCCAGGTAATCCAGACAGTGTCAGAGCTTCTAGATAAGAAATCTCGGGAATTTCTCTGGTAGCTCTTCCCTTGCTCTGTGATCCAACAGATGGTGGAAGGATTGATTTATCCCCATTTTCAGACACATTGAAGTCATCGGTCACAGTTTATAGCTATAGTTTATAACCAACTAGTGTCGGTTATAACTTTATAGCCCAGTGTACCCTCTCTGTTGTAGAGGGAGACAGTTGTCCTCCTGTCCAGACACAAGGGTATGTGAGTGGCGCCCAGATTTGCTGACTTGCACGAATGTACTGGACTCACCAGGCTGGTCAGCAGAAACTTCAGTAGATTAGTGTGACAAAGGGAAAAGGGGGCAAAATAATTTAAAAATGAAGAAGCGAAAGAATCACTTAAACTGCTGTCAAGAGCATTTCGTCAAGGAACATCTCTGGGTGGGTATGAGGAGCTGCCTTAATTTAAGACAGCTGACTCAGGAAACATGCAGATTGTTTAGTGGAGAAATACGGCATCCTGGGTCTGCTGCCCAGAGAGGGTTTAGAAGGTGGAGAAGGGTAGCCCCGACTGCTCTGCCCTCAGAGACTTGCTTTTCTCACCTGCAACAACAGCATCTAGCTTAAGGGTCAAGCTCAATATAGTTGTGCTTAACATGTATTTTATATATATGTATATATTTTAATTTAATATATAATATATATTTTTATATGCTCTATTCAATTTCAGGTATATGTATATATTTTATATTATGTATATATGTATATATTTTAATTTAATGTATAATATATAATAAATATGTATATATTTTAATTAATATATATGTATATATTATATATGTATGTATATATGTATATATTTCATATATATGTGTTAATGTATATGTTTTAGTTAAGTTAATATATAATATATTATATATTTTAATATGTATATATGTATATATTTTAATTATATATATATATGTATATATTTTATGTATATATGTATATATTTTAATTAGGTTAATTAGTATATAATATATAATATATTTTGATATATGTATATATTGCATATATGTACATATGTATATATTTGTATATATACATGTATATATGTATATATTTTAATTAATTTAATTAACATATATAATATATATTTTTTACATGCTCTATTCAATTTCAGGTACTACCTCAATGCACATGATTATCAGTATTATAAAACCTGAAGGAGGGTGGGCTCATTGCAGGTGCCATGTGTAATGGCTACTTCCTGTTGCAGCTCAGTTGTAGAGAGCGGTGCAGCCCAGACGGGTGCCTGCTGGTGGTCGGGTAGAGCAACCAGAGGAAACCGGTTTCTACGGAGCTTCTGGAAGTGTTAAGGTCACATTCCCCTTTCATGCTGTAAAGCTTTAGGAACTATTCTTTGGTGAAATTAGTGGAGTTGGGGGTTGATTACTTTGGCGTCATTGATTCTGGGTGGAGATGTGCAGTGTGAGGCTTTGCCTAAGGGGGCTGCATAGCTATATCCATATCAGCTTCTCCTCCACCTCTACTTCGTATTTCGATGTCCCAGGATGAGCACAGAGAGCTTATCAGATGGAGAGAAAGGAAAATAAGACAGAGGAGGCTCAGGCTAAGCTCAGTGTGGCAATTCAGAGTGTAGAACTCAGCAGTGACAATATTGAATTCAACACTCCGTAGTTTAGTTCAAACCCTGTTTGTTTGGTTTGGTTTGGTTTTGGTTTTTTTGTTTGTTTGATTTTGTTAGTGTGGTTGTCTTCTTCCCTGAATCTAACGGAGCCCAGTTTAAAATAGAATCATTTAGATATTTTGAAACCGCATGACCTTTTCAGTACACAGTTCAAGTCCAAGTAATGTGAGTGTGTTCGTATGTTGTCGGCCCCTCTTTGAGGGGCGAGTGACCAGGCGGTACTGGGTCTCCGTCCTACACACTGGGCCGGGAGCTCACGCCTGTTAGCATGGGCTCAAGCATGGGCTCTGTGAACGTTCCTCCCTGGCCTGCCTTAGCTGTTATAAGCCACTTGAAATCTAGCCAAGAGTAATAGATTTGACAAATTAGGCATGTAATGAAGAACAGATTGGATTTCAAAATTGTGTGCATTTGAAGGAAAATCCAAATATTTAAAATATGTTGGTATGAACTCATTGAAAAGCCATTACTCATTTTGGTATCATCCAGGTCCTGAGTTTCCTTCCTCCTCTTCCTGGCCTTCTGCCTTCTAGATAGTTCACTCTTTATTTTGTCCACTCCCAAGAAAACATGCACAGGCAATTCAGACCGATCGTATTCCTTTTAACATGAGAACAGTGCTCAAATCTCCTTTTTCATAGGATCACAGAATACTATAACTGGAAAAGAAGAGAGAGCAGAGCAGGGCGAGCAGGTCTGTGGCATAGCAGCAGAAAGCCCTAATCCCATGGCAGACATCGCTAACTGAGAACAATCCCAAACTGGGCCCGGGGCAGACATTGAATCGGCATGTGAGATGAGGCGTATGTGCCGTCCCTGTCTTAGAGTTTATGGAATGCCATCCCACCCCTTACATAGGAGGAAACGGAAGCCTACAGAAGTCAAGGCACCTAACTTCAGTCCCAGCAAGTGTGTGGCCAGTGAGTGACCAGAATCCAGGGCGCCTTCCTCCAGTCCAGTGCTCTTTCTCTATGTGCTCTGCTCTTGGTCTAGCGGGCTGATCATGCGTGGTTTGTACTCGGCTCTTAGGCAGCATGGTACCATAGCCATTGTTGCCCAGAAGGGCCCCATCAGTGCGGTGGACCCTGTAGAGTCCAGCATGCCGTCGTCTAAGGCCAACTCTACGAAGCTTTAATCCCCGGGGTGAAACAGATTCACCACAATGAATGCTGGGCATTCTTGTGGTTTCTCCAATACACTCCATTCTCTGACTGTCCTCTCGTTGCTCTTCCCTTTGCCTGCAATGCTTTTTCTCCAGCATCACTAGACTCAAGCCAGATGATTCATCCTTCAGGTCTCTGTTTAAAAATCAGTGCCTCCGGAAGTCCTTCCCTGACCACCTGGATCAGACTAATTTTTCGGCCGCTCCCCTGAATCTCCCTTTCCATCATATTCTCTCAAGTGAGTGTGAGCAGCGTGTCTGTTTGCTTGCACTGGCTCTCCCCTGCTTACTTGGTGCTGGGCACAGAAGTGTGTTTATTGAACTGCACCTCATTTAAATATCATCTGCCTTCTATTTGCTAGAACAAATTTGAACTAGGTGTATAAGCTTCTTTCCGTTTACTTTCCTTTCTGCATACCTCTGATATGTAATTTTACTTGACATACAAAATTATGTGGAGAGACAAAATAAATTTTGATATAAAATTCAGACTACAACTCAAGTCGAAGACTGGAAATTGAATCATGTATTTTTTTAGTCAATTCAGTTCTTTGCTTTGGAGATGAATTTAGGTAAACTTTATCCCATCCTAGCCCCAGCAAGATGTTTCACCAATATTTGAGCTAAAAGAATAAAATTCTGTCACTCATCGTACAGTTCAGCAGACATATGGTGATGTGGCTATAACTGACATATTAATGGAATGTGAAGTTGTTTAATCTTAGTGAATCACGCTGAAAATAACAAGATATCAGAGTAGACAGCACTACAGATGGCACCGTATTAGTCAAGTATGGAACTTTCAAGACCAAATGTTTAAGGAGCACTGGAGTTTTAGAAAAGAAAACTAATCTATGATCCTGAATTATGATGTAATTCCAGACAAATGACCTGATGAGCCTCTGTTGTAAAACAGTAAGAAGTTGTATCTGTTTGAAAGTTTGTTTTATCTAATGGTAATAAATGCACACCTATCAATAATTACTTTGAATGTAAATGGACTAAATGCTCCAATCAAAAGACATAAGGCAACAGAATGGATTAAAAAAAAAAAAAAAACAAAACCAAGACCCATCTATAAGCTGCTTATGAGAGGCTCATTTTAGACCTTAAGACACCTGCAGATTGAATGTGAGGGGATGGAGAATCATCTATCATGTAAATGGATAATGAAAGAAAGCTGGGGTAGCAATTATTGTATTGGGCAAAATAGACTTTAAGACAAAGACTGTAACAAGACAAAGAGGAGCACTATATAATAAAAAGGGGGACAATCCAACAGGAAGATCTAACAATTGTAAATATTTATGCACCCAACCTAGGAGCACCTAAATACATAAAACTGTTAACAAACATAAAGGAATTAATCAGTAATAATACAATAATAGTAGGGGACATTAACACCCTACTTATATCAATGGACAGATCATCTAAACAGAACATCAACAAGGAAACGATGGCTCTGAATGGCACTCTGGACCAGATGGATATATTCAGAACATTCCAACCTAAAACAGCAGAATACACATTCTTTTCACGTGCACATGGAACATTCTCCAGAATAGATCATACATTAACCCACAAAACCACCCTCAACAAATTCAAGAAGATTAAAGTCATACCATGCGTCTTTACTCACCATCACAAGTGAAAGACCTATACTCTGAAAACTATAAGATATTGATGAAAGAGGTCAAGAGGACAGAAAGAAATGGAAAGACATTCCATGCTCATGGATTGGAAGAACAAATATTATTAACTAGATGGTGTGAAACTAGAAGACAACCACAGGAAGAAATCTGGAAAGACCGCAAACACATGGAGGTTAAATAACATGCTACTAAACAACCAAAGGAAAGAAGAAATTAAAAAGTACATATGAAACAAATGAAAATGAAAACACAATGGTCCAAAACCTCTGGGATGCAGCAGAAGCAGTTTTAAGAGGGAAGTTTATAGTAATACCGGCCTACCTCAAGAAGCAAAACAAAACAAAACAAAAAACAAAAACAAAAACCTCAAATAAACAATGTAACCTTACACCTTAAGGGGCTAGAAAAAGGACAACAAACAAAACCTAAAACCAACAGAAAGAAGGCAATAATAAAGATTAGAGCAGAAATAAATGTTATAGAAACGAAAAAAGCCCCAATAAAACAGGTCAGTGAAACTAGGAGCTGGTTCTTTGAAAAAAAATCAATAAAATTTATAGACCTCTAGCCAGACTGATTGAGAAAAAAAAGAGAAAGGACTCAAAATCACAAACGAGAGAGGAGTAATAACAACCAACACCACAGAAACACAAGTGATTAGAAGAGAATATAATGAAAAACTATATGTCAACAAATTGGACAACCTGGAAGAAATGAATAAATTCCTAGAAGCATATAACCTACCAAAACTGAAACAGGAAGAAATAGAATTTGAACAGACTGATAACCAGCAAAGAAATCAAATCAGTAATCAAAAATCTCCCAGCAGACAAAAGTCTAGGACCAGCTGGCTTCACAGGCAAACTCTGCCAAACATTGAAAGAAGAGTTAGTGACCACTCTTCTTAAACTGTTCCTAAAAGTAGAAAAGAAAGGAAAACTTCCAAATTCATTCTATGAGGCCAGCATTACCTTGATACCAAACCAAATAAAGATACCACTAAAAGAAGAGAAATACAGGCCAATATCCTTGATGAACATAGATGCAGAAATCCTCAACAAAATGCTAGCAAACCAAATTCAACAATACATTAAAAAAAATCATTCGCCATGGTTAAGTGGGGTTTATTCCAGGGTGGTTCAATATTCACAAGTTGATCAATGTGATACATCACATAAATAAGAGAAAGGATAAGAACCATAGGATCATTTCAACAGATGCAGAAAAAGCATTTGGCAAAGTACAACATCCATTCATCACAAAAACCCTAAACAAAGTAAGTTTGAGGGAACATAGCTCAAGATAATACAGGCCATCTATGAAAAATCCACCGCTAATATCATCCTTAGTGGATGAAACTGACAGTTTTTCCCCTAAGGTCAAGAACAAGACAAGGATGTCCACTCTCACCACTTTTATTCAACATAGTAGTGGAAGTGTTAGCCACAACAATCAGATACAAAGAAATAAAAGGCATCTAAATCCATAAGGAAGAAGTATAACTTTCACTATTTGCAGATGTCATGATACTATATACATAAAACTGGAAAGACTCCACCAAAAAACTGCTAGAACTAATAAACTAATTCAGTAAAGTTGCAATTATACAAAATCAGTGTACATAAATTTGTTGCATTTCTATACACTAGTAATGAAGCAGCAGAAAGAGAAACTAAAAAAAAAACAATCCCATTTACAATTGCACCAAAAATAAAAAGATACCTAGAAATAAACCTAACCAAACAAGTGAAAGACCTATACTCTGAAAACTATAAGACACTGATGAAAGAGTTCAAGAGGACAGAAAGAAATGGAAAGACATTCCATGCTCATGGATTGGAAGAACAAATATTATTAAAATGTCTATACTACCCAAAGCAATCTACACATTTAATGCAATCCCTATCAAAATACCACCAGCATTTTTTAAGAACTTTATCAAACAATCCTAAAAATTTTTTTGAAGATTTTATTTATTTACATGAGAGAGAGGGAGATAGCATGAGCAAGCTGGGGGAGGAGCAGAGGGGGAGGGAAAGGAAGAGGGAGAGAGAATCTGAAGCAGACTCCATGCTGAGCACAGAGCCAGATGAGAGACTTGATCCCACAACCACAAGCTCATGACCTGAGCTGAAACCAAGAGTTGGATACTTAACTGACTGAGCCACCTAGGCCCCTCTAATCCTAAAATTTGTATGGAACCACAAAAGACCTTGAATAGCCAAAGCTACCTTGAAAAAGGAAAGCAAAGCTGGAGGCATCATAATTCTGGACTTCAAGTTATACATTACAAAGCTGTAGTGATCAAAAGAGTATGGTACTGGCACAAAAACAGACAAAAATATCAATAGAACAGAATAGAAAACCCAGAAATAAACCCACAACCACATGGTCAATTAATCTTCAGCAGAACAGGGAAGAATATCCAATGGGAAAAAAAGACCATCTCTTCAACGAATGGTGTTGGGAAAACTAGACAGCAACGTGCAAAAGAAAGAAACTGGACCACTTTCTTATACCATTCACAAAAATAAATACAAAATGGATTGAAGACTTACATATGAGACCTGAAATCGTAAAAATGTTAGAAGAGAACACAGGCAATAACCTCTTTGACATCTGTCATAGCAACTTTTTTCTAGATAAGCAGGTTCCCTAGGTAAGAGAAACAAAAGCAAAAACAAATTATTGCGATTATGTCAAGATAAAAAGCTTCTGCACAGTGAAGGAAACAATCAACAAAACTGAAAGGCAATCTATGGAATGGGAAAAGATATTTGCAAATGACATACCTAATAAAGGGTTAGTATCCAGAATATATAAAGAACTTATAAAACTCAACACCCAAATAACACAATTAAAAAATAGGCAAAAAACATGAACAGGCATTTCTTCAGAGGCCAACGGACATATGAAAAGATGCTCAACATCATTCATCATCAGGGAACTGCAAATCAAAACTACAATGAGATATTACCTGACACCAGTCAGAATGGTTAAAATCAACAACACAAGGAACAACAGGTGTTGGTGAGAATGTGGAGAAAAAGGAACCTTTGTGCACTGTTGGTGGGAATGCAAACTGGTGCAGCCACTGTGGAAAACAGTATGGAGATTCCTCAAAAAGTTAAAAATAGAGCTACCCTACTATCCAGCAATCTCACTACTGGGTATTTACCCAAAGAATACGATGACACTAATTCAAGAGGATACACGCACCCCTATGTTTAAAGCAGCATTATTTACAGTAGCCAAATTATGGAAGCAGCCTTTGTGTCCATTGATTGATGAATGGATAAAGAAGATGTGGTATATACATATAATGGAATATTATTCAGCCATAAAAAAGAATAAAATCTTGCCATTTGCAATAACGTGGATGGATCTAGAGGGTATAATGAAATAAGTCAATCAGAGAGAATACAAATACCATGATTTCACTCATATGTGGAATTTAGGAAGCAAAACAAATGAGCAAAGGGGAAAAAGAGAGACAAATCAAGAAACAGACTCTTAGTTATGGAGAACAAACTGATGGTTACCTCAGGGAAGATGGGCAGGGGGATGGGTGAAATAGGTGATGGGGATTAAGGAGGGCACTTTTGTGATGAGCACAGGGGGCTGTATGGAAGTGTTGAATCATGGTATTGTATACCTGAAACTAATATAACACTGTATGTTAACTGGAACTAAAATAAAAACTAAAATAGGCCCCCTCCAAAAAAAGAAAATTTGTTTTATCTAAGAATTTTCAGAAGGAATGATGTCATTTTGAAATGAATTAATAAAGTTGGGTCATATTTTCACATGACCTCCCAGAAGAAATTTCCATAATATTATTGAAGTGCTCTGATCTGATGACCTTACTCTTACCGTAAGAGTGGGTTTTAATGGAATTAAGAGATTGAGATAAAAAATAATTCCATTATTCACATTCCCTTGTTATTTATTCATTCAGAAAATGCTTATGAATTTCCTATGCATTAAAAAAAAGAATTACTGGGTTCCTCCATGATAAGAAGCCTGTGAACCAGTGAGATAGGGTGACTAAGATGTGGTTTCTGTCATCAAAGAGTTTGTGACCTATTAAGCAAGCCTCTGGCTGTGCCAGAATGGGGGAGCCATGATTGCTACACACACAGTGATGTGGCGCCAGCGCTATGTTCAGCCTTGCAGGAAATACAAAGAAGTGGAAGGCCCAGACCCTAAAAGAAAAGGTTATAATTAATTTTATATTCAGTGGTTAATTTTTTCCAACTGGTTGGTTATGCCTATAAAATGGAAAATGTATGAATTTTAGGACTAGATGTTGAATTAATGTCTGGTGCATAGTAGGTGTTCAATGATATTGGTTGAATGAACAGGTGAACGATCAGTGCTTTGTAAATTCCCCAGGGAAGATTTTCCTACACGCTGATGTGGGCAGAAAAAGCTTTGTAAGGTAAAGGCTGGTTTGAAGGACTCAAGGGTAGATGTGGATAGGAAAATATATACAAACAGGCTCATTCCTCTGCAAAAAATAAATGGTTGCTGAAAAAGCTTAAGCTATAATTTTTGGATGTATGATAAATGGATAAAAGATTACAGAAATTATAGAAAATACTGAATCTCATCGAAATTGTAATTTAAAAAAAATCACTATCACAAAACTTAGTCACAAGTGAGTCCTGATTTTGTCATTCTTAAATGCTATTTCCTTTGCGTATTGGCAAATCTTGCCTGTTGATTTCCCTACAGACTGGTTTCTACATGTCAGAGACGTGGTTCTGAGAGATGTTGCTTTTTCGAATGTACTTTTCATTCATATCAAAGTAATACATAGATTAAGAATAAAATAGAACAAGTTGTAACGACAAGCAGCAGACTCTTGTGAACTTCTCCCCGTGTCTGATTCTCTCTGCCCATAAACAATTACTTTCTGCTCTTTAGATATTTCTCCTGGTATTTACCATAATTCTTCTACGTGATCCTCTTGCTCTGCCGTTTCTTGATATTTCAGATTTGCCTGTCTACTAACTTCCTGTTATGAATGAGAGGATTCCTGTCTCTTATCTTCCCTCACACATTAACATTTTCCCTTTCTCCTTCCTCACAATATAGTTTTAATATTTTTTTGAACACATACTCAGGACTTTTTTTTCTCTATTAGGTCTGATTGTTGCTCACTTCTAGTCCAGTAGTCTACCACGATTACCTTCCCTTCCTTGCTCAGATTTCTGTTTTTGATTTGCTAGCCTTTCCCGTAGCTATGGGAACTGTCTCTCAGTTCAGGTTTCCATATAGGCATACCTGTCAGATCATCTATTAGTTCCATCCTCCCTGGACTGCCTCCTGGAACCTGCTCCGATCGTTCTGTGTTTACTCCCTCTTTGTGAATGAAGCACCTCCTCCAGTCACTCCAGGGAAAGGGTGCCCGGGAAGGAGAATTTCTGAGACTTTGCATATCTCCAAGTATTTCCATTCTGCCTTGCACTTAATGGATAGTTGGTATTGTGCAGCAACTGAGGATGTAAACACTTCTGTAAGAATGCTAACGTAATGTCCCATCGTCTTCCACCTTCCATTGCTGCCGTGGAGAAGTCTGATGCCTTTCCAACCCCCTGGGCCTTTGTATGTGACCAGATTTTCCCCTGCAGGAAGCTTTTGGAAAGCTAAGGGGGAAATTAAAGTGCCATAACCCAGAGAATGGGCTCAAATTTTGGCTTGTCACATATTAATTATGCTTAACCATCATGATTCAATTTTGTCATTTATAATTGGGGGTTCCTACAAGAAAGATTTGTCGGGGGATGAAATTAATCAAGATAAGAAGTGTAAAGTATTGGCATCGTCCTCGGCAGGCAGAATGTATTCAGTAAGTGCATACTCCTCCTGCTCTTCCCCAAAGTTCTGAAATTCACTCATTTTGCACCTTGCTTTGTGCCTCATTTCTTCAGTTGTGGTAGTTGGTTGGTGGCCCTTTATAATTCGGAAGTTTATGTTCTGTTTTTTTTTTTTTTTTAATGTTATGTTAGTCACCATACAATACATCCTTAGTTTTTGATGTAAAGTTCCATGATTCATTGTTTGTGTATAACACCCAGTGCTCCATGCAATACGTGCCCTCCTTAATACTCATCACCGGCCTATCCCAATCCCCCCACCCGCCTCCCCTCTGAAACCCCCAGTTTGTTTCCCAGAGTCCATAGTCTCTCGTGGTTCATTCCCCCTTCTATATTCTGTGTTTTTGACATTTTTGTCAACAGGTGATAGTACCACTTGGATGACCTCATTTGCAGAATTTCTATGGTGATTAAATCAAACACGGTAATCTATGTAAAAATCCTTTGTGACATGACAGGCATTATTTGATTTCAAAACATAGAGGCTGTGCTGGCGTCTTTGGGAAGATCTCCTCTTTGTGGGTGAGATGCCGTAGTTTTGGGAAGAAGACTATATTCTGTACTTCATCCCATTTCTTCCCCACATAAAAAGATGCCAACATCAGGTGGTAGTTACAGACCTGGAGTACCCTGCAAAGTCTCTTTAATTCAAAGCAACAAAAATAGTTTGAAGCATGAACTGAACGAGTGTTAGCTGAGTAACAGTCCCATGTGCTATGATGCTTCCATGGGAAAGTACATTCCAGGTGCCCAAAAAGTGGCTCAGAGCTGAGGTGTCAAAAAACAGCCTGTTGGGTGGAAGCCTGCCTGATTAATTATTCCCTCTGTTGTTATCCCTTTCACGCACACTCTCTTCCTCTCCTTTTCTTTCCCTCCCTGCCAGGCACTGCTCCTCTGCACTCTCCCATGCTGGCTGGCCTCCTTCTCGTCAGCTGGGGAACTTAGCTTTCCGTGTTGGTCTCCACAAGGCTGGGGGTGGCTGCAGGGGACTGGAGTGGAACCAGGCTCACACCTGCAGCAGCAAACATGGGAAGTGGAACCCAGGTACCTCTGCTCAAAGGGGAGTGAGGCTGAAGGAGGCCTGGAGACTCAGCACAGGCCGGTGCTGGCCGGCATCAGGCTGGAGAGGGTTTGGGGACAGCTCAGTGGTCAGCTGCTAACCTCAGCTCTCCAGCAAGCCACTAGAGTGTTTACCCAAGGACCTGGTGGGATTCTCCTAGACTGCCGATACGTCTCAAGCAATGTGGAAGTCAAATGAATGGTCAGTAATTGGAGAAGTGTAGAAAAAGTACCACTACCAACCGGGAAGTCTAAATAGGCATATGATTCATGTAGGATGGAATGCAGCAGCTTTGGGCACTGTTGGCCCCACGGGCGTGCACGGAAGGGCCAAAGCTGGCCATCTGGAGGGATGATGTTAGCTTGCAGCTGCAGTTGGTGAGGTCACCGTGATGAATGGCTGACTTGGCCTCCCTGATGTACGTCCCCTAGGGTCTTGTCTGAAGTAGATAAAGCCTCAGAGCACTCTGCGATAGGACGAGATATGGAGATGCCAGTGGAGATGCAGAAGCCGTGTTTTCGAGTGAGCTTGTAATTTAAGTAACATACAAATCACACTTGACTTGGGGGAGAAGATCTGGTTTTGTAAATTAGACATCCCTGGTACCTGCTAGGTACTAGGTGCTGTGCTCGGTGTTGAGAATGCAAAAATCAGTAAGTGCGTAGGCCTTGCTCTTCCCAACGAGAAGAATCTTCTTTCCTCTGCTCATAGGGAGAACTTTTAAAAGTTGCTCTGAACGCTTTTCACATGAAAATTTTTGACCTAAACTTCTTCATGTGAAAAAGTAATAAAAGATTTCAATAGTGTTTTCAGTTTTAAATACTATGGGTTTATATTAGCAGAGGACCTTTCTATCAAGAGGAGAAAGCACATTATTGCACTGATTCTCCAGAGAGCTCCTCTGTGCCTTTGAGGAGATATGAAGGATGCATTTGTATTCCCACTGAATTAATGAAAAAAATCAGTGGGAAGTTTTGGGAAAATGAGCTAAACATTCTAAAAAATTGAGTTAGACTTCGTATCAAATGAAATTCCAGATGGATTAAAAATTTAAAACATTTTTCAAAAGGAGGAGAAGAAGAAAGAAAAACCAGAATAGCAGCTGCATGAAAATATAGGTCAAGTTATATAATCTTGGTTGGGGAGAGGAAAAGAATTTTCCTAGCATGACCCAAAGCAAAAAACCACTAAAGAAACAACTAAAAGTGGTATTCCTTGAAAAATTTGAATATTCTGCTGCCTGACTGTTGCTCTTCACTACCTTGCATTTCTCTGAGAGGTTTGCCTGACTTGATAATAGGTATTGATTCGTTCAGAAATAATGATAGGACCCACCGCGTGCCAGGGACGGTGCCGAATGCTGGGGATAAGCTGGGGAGTGTGGCCGCCGTGGCCTCACCCTGGGTGGAACCTGCTGAGAAGGGAAATGCACTGTGGCCAGGACTACACCTTGAAGCCCGGCAAGGCAGCTGGTGCCACACCGGGGGTGCCCCAGCTTCTCACCCTCTGTCCCACCGGGTGTCTGCCTTTGTTCACTGAGTTATTAGTCAATTAATCAGAGATGTTGCGTGAAGCTACTGAGCGGCTCCTATGGACGAAGATGATGGAGGAAGACAGGCCCGGCCCCCTGGCTGTCGCAGAGGGCTGGACATTCACGCAGAGTAATGCCCATGTACAGGGTCTAAAGGACAGTGAAGGGCAGGAGTATGAAGACGCAAGGAAGGAGTCTAAAGGGATCCTGATTGAGATCTGAGAGACAGAGAAAGGCTCCTTTGAGGAAGTGACATTTAATTCGAAGCTTGAAGGAGAAAGACAGGGTTAGCCCTCAAAGGGGAGGAATGGGATCCCAGGATCCCAGGCAGGAGACGAAGCCACGGGCACACCGTGTGTTGGCTAATGGGAACGGAAAGGTCATGGGACCTTGGGTTTCTCCTAAGCAGGATTATAGGGCTTTGAGCAGCAGCGTAATGTGGTTTGCTTTACATTTAAGAATGATTACTTACCCTCTTCACGCTACTAGTTTTGGAAGTGAGACCTGTTTGTGGAGAATACACCATGACCCATGTACATGCTAGCACTAAGGACTTTACAAGCTGAGATGTGGCCCCGAGAGAAAGACAGGACGGAGAAGCACTCATAGGGAAAAATGATTGCTGATAATAAGGGGGTTCCACCGGCCTCGATGTGGTAATTCCATTTTGCAGGGTGTCTCTGCCTGAGATGCCTCAGGGTGACAGGGCCATTTGAACTGAGCTGTGCACGTCTGGAAATGCTTAGGAACATGCCTGGTTCCTGCAAAGCAGGAGGCCACGTATCCTTGCAGCTTTAATCGTAATTCAAGATTTGAATCGGAGAAAATTATCTCCCTAAAGATAAAAACATCCTGAAGATTTTTGATTCACTTTTAATTATCGAGAAGGACTTATTTTGGAAGCATAAGCATCTAAGTAAAACACAACCTGAAAAGCCTTTAAGAAAATTTAAAGTGCTCTCTTGTAATAAGTCGTATATAACTTGTAAATGGCATAGTTAGTTTGCATTCTTTTCCTCACGGGCCTAATATTCCAGGGAAAAGAGAAATACTAATGCTCAAGTAAGGTCTTTTTATGGCCTCTGTGCGTATTCAGGGCATTACAAAAAGACTGTTATAAAATACCATTGCGAAGATTTTCTTTTTAACTTGACTTTGTATGAATCCTGAAGCAGTTTGGGTCCTTAAGAAACATGTTTATCATGCTACTGCGTCTGTGAGCTTTCCTTTTTATTAGCTTTCCGTGGTCATGCCATAAGAAAGGATTGAGTTTAGTCTTTGAGCAATCAGAATTCTGGAATAATGCTCTGGTTTTAGTTTCCTCCTGTGTTATTATTCATCTTTCTATTTGCTTCCCCTCCGCTTCCAAACATAAACATTCAGTACGAAAACAATCTAGAGATTGTAACATTTCTTGTTTTAAAGATTTATTTATCCATTTATTTGAGAGAAAGTGAGCATGAGAAAGAGAGCACGAGTGGTGGTGGTGGGGGGAGGGGCAGAGGAAGAGGGAGAAGCAGGCTCCCCCGCCCTGAGCAGGGAGCACAATGTGGGGCTTGATCCCAGAACCCTGGGATCATGACCTGAGCTGAAGGTGGACTCTTAACTGACTGAGCCACCCAAGTGCCCTAGAGATTGTTACATTTCATTGGAATGCATTACCAAACTTGCTAGGAGTCTAGAGGTAAGTAAAATTTAAAGGGACATTAATTTTCTTTCAACATAAAGGATTAGCAGAATCCCAAGTCGAAAGTTTGGAGGTGGTGACCTCTGGGATTTGCTCTCCACTCTGTCATTCATACGTATTTATTTTACCCCCCTTTCCACATCCTTCTCCACCCCTGCTTTGGCTAGATGTTGTCGGAACATCAGCGGGGGAAGCCATGCCTCGGGATGCATCTTTACCTAGAATGATTTTCCCCCAGCATACAATGTGCGTCCCTGGGCTTGTGCGGACACCGTGAAGGGCACTCTCTGTCCTCGCATCTAGAGATCCAGGGTCCACCAGCCGGTTGCACGTGGGAGCTTGCCTAACATTCGCTTGTCACCTTCATTCCCAGGCAGCCCCTCGGGTAGTAAACGAGACATGCATCATGCAGTGTGACCTGGCTTCCAGCTCAGTTGAGTAAGGGTGCTATTAAAAAAATGGTAGAAGTTTTAGTGACTTCTGCATGAGTTGGTTTCTAGTTCTTTGGAATTTCTTCGTATCCTTCGTAGAGCTCCATTGTAGCTATCATCGGTTGGCTTCTAACTAGAGAACCCGTGATGACCCTTAAAGATCCAAGGCCTTAGCTGTTCACAGATGTTATCAGGGCCATACTGAATGCACTTCTTATGACTTAGCTTNNGAAGTCAGGCAGCAGAATGGTGCTTACAAGGGAAGACTTCCGAGAGCCTGCATATCTTAGCTACCTGCCTCAAAGTGTGTCTACGATACAGTTTCACACATATGTCTCCCCGCCCCTCCCAGGTACCACAGAGGGTGAAATCTCACTGAATAAGGACTTTCGCTCTCAAATATTTGGAACGGCATGGACGGTGAATTCAGAGCTTATTAGAGCTTGTTTTTTGGAAACTCATTGCTTTATGTCTCTCCGGGATGGATCAGCTAAAATTCTTATGGAAAACCCATCTTGGTTTTCATTAGCTGCAGTAAATCCTTGGGAAGTCTGCAGTGGGATGGTGTCCCTGCCCTCAAAGCAGCCGTATCCCCACTCACTGGAAAACATCATTGTCTAAAAGCAAATGCGACGAGCGTTTAAAAGCCTGGATCACACTCCCCCGTCCAAATGGCAAAAACGGGCATTCTACGGTGATGAGCTACTCAAATGTTTCTTTTAATTCAAATGTTTTCTAACAGCCCCGCAGCATGAGGTTGGCTTGTATTTCCTTAATTTACATATTTTTGCAGCAATCTAGCGAAGGTTGTCATGTTTCTCCGAATTGGTGACAAATGTTGATAGAACTCTGTAAATGTATTTTTATAAGCAGGCGGAGTTGCATTTGATGTGACGGCCTCAAACTGACATATATTTTCTCAATATAAATTGGGAAATCAGAAAAAATAATCTGGAAGGAAACCTAAATGTAATGGATTGTACTTTATGAGAGACTAAGATAGGAAAGATTGCTTAATATGCTAGAGTTCGAAAGCTTTTCGTTTTGTATTCAGAAAGTAATTCTGGGCCGGGGCGGGGGGGCTGCTGTTTTAAGCCTCTCTTTGTTCAATTTAACTATTCAGAGTTCCTCTGGACGCAAAAAGGATAAGATAGTAAATGAACATTTATGTAACCCCAGCTGTAAGCCAGGTGTTCCGTAAGGACTTGACAGACTCAACTAATGAAGACATGGTTTAGTCTTGAAGACAAGATCTACTCTTGACAAACCTAAAGTCCAGTGGGGAGATTAATATTTAAATGAATACTCCGCAGTGTGACAGGTACTGTAATTATAGAATTCACAGTGCATAGTGATGGCACAAATAATGTATTTTGCCTGAAAACTCGAAGCAATGTATACAGTATGCCGAGCTCAGCGTCTGGCTGATGCCTCATAGGTACTCCCTACATGGAGGTGCTGTGGATCCCCTGATGCTGGGGAGATGCCAGGGTCCACCCAGGGTCCAGGCAGAAAGGGGGAGATGCACTGTTTATCAAGAATTTGAAAACAGTGATAAAGCCAGTTAAAATTTGGCCCCCTTTTTACTCTCACCGTGTACTGACAGTTCTAAACATTGCTGGTGATTAAACCCTTCTACTGGGATGAACACTTGGAGCGAGCTGTCCTGGCAAACGGTGGTAGCGACTGTTCTGGGAATAATGGCAAAGGGGTGGGGAGGGGGCAAGGAAAGTTCCAGATGGCCAGATGCCAGATTCCATGAAAAGATTAGGAGTTTCTCGAGTAGGAAATACAGAAGGACATTGCAGGAAGGCACCCAGCACATAGAAAGACATGCGTAACAGTGTAGTTCACTGCTGTGCAGGAGGAAATAGAAATTGTTTTCAATAAATAGTGGTGGTCACTTAGGTATCCCCATCGGAAAAAAATTGGTCTCAATCCCTATCTTACATTATACACAATTGTCAGTTCTCGATAGCTTGATGATCTAAATGTGAAAGATAAAACAATAAAGTCTAAGAGGAAAACTTAGGAGAATGTGGTCGTGATCTTTGTCTTTAAACAGATCACAAAAGACTCCAAAAGGAAAAACAAAATGAGAAGCTGGAACATATTCAAATCAAGTATTTCTTGTCTACAAAAGGTACTATTAAGAGAGTGATAACCCATAAAATGGGAGAAGAGCTTTCCGATGCATATATCTGACTAAAGACGCAGACCTGAGATATACCAAGAACCCCTAAAAATCAGTAAAGAGAAGTCGTATAATCCTAGTAATGAGTAAAGAAAAGACCTATTGGAGAGGAAAGAACCAGGCGATACACATTGAGCCTCTTCACAAAAGTGTGTATCCACATGGCCCGTAAACATATGAAAAGGTACTTAACCACATTAGTCATCAGGGAAATGCAAAATAAAACCATAATATGATAGCACTCGACACCCACAGTGTAGTTAAAGTGAAAGGGGGAGAAAATGTTTTGGCAAGGATGTGAACAAACAGAAGGAGCTCTCTGCAGTGTTTGTGGGAGTATAAATTGGCTCCGTAGCTTTGGAAAATCTCTCTGAACTTCCTATACACACACTTAATCACCTAGCAATTCTCTACCTAGATCTGTACCCCGCAGAAATGTACGCGTGTTTATCAGAAGGCACGTAACAGAATGTTCGAGGCAGCACTGTGCAGAGTAGCTATACACTGAAAACAAAATGAATGCCCATGAACAGTAGCCTGGAAAAATAACCTGTATATATTCCCCCAGATTATTACACAGCGGTGAGAACGGACGGATGACAGTGACACACACAGAGGTGGCTGGATGTCACGAAAATTGTTGAGCAAAAGATACAAGAGAATAGGAGGCAAACTAAACAGTGGTGTTTGGGGTTGGGGCAGGGGTTACCTCGTGGAGCAGTGACTGTAAGCAGGTGGGAGGGTTGCTTCAAGAGCGTGTCTTCATCTAGGTGCTAGGGACGCAGCTCTAACGTGTACGATTTGTGCCGGTTTCCATATATGAAAAAGCTGAATGAAAAGGTTTTCAAAACTCCAGCGCGGCTCATTCAGGTAGCCAGTGAGGTATAGAATGTGAGTGCGCCAGTGACGATCGTGACTCCAGAGAGGGACACAGTAGCAGCTGCAGAATGTCTGGCTCTGCTCCAGACCCAGCAGCTCAGATTCTGCGTTTTAGCAAGCGAATTATTTGCATTTCGAAGTTTGAGCATCGCAGATCTTGGACAGTGTCTTTCAGCCTTGTCCCCAGGTCATTCCAACGCGCAGGTATGATTGAGAAGAACTGACTTAGGACGACTCCAAGATATATTACCTGCATGACAAAGTGAATGCGAGTGTCGTTACATCAGATGAAGAATGCATCAGGAAGAGCAGCTGTGTGGGGGTTGACGAGTTCAGCCTCTGACACGTATTTGAAGATTCCTTAGGGATGTCAGACGATGAAGCTATTCAGTTGAGTATTGAGATCTGGGGGCCAGGAGACAGATGGAAGGTTGAGTTACGGATCCGAGTGTCGTCAGCATGGGTATAATCATTAAAGTTAGGGTGTTGAGAGCATCAGCTCAAGAAAAAGAGGAAAAAAATAGAGAAGTCCAAGGAAAGCAAATGACCAAGTAAAGGGAAGAGGAGCTTGCAGAGAAAATGGAAAGAGTAGGGTGGAAGGTTTAAGCACCAGCAGGAGTGGGTGGCATGGGGAAGCTAAGGACAGAGAGTATTTTATTCTATTTTATTTTATTTACTGTATTTTATTTTTAGAGAGAGAGAGAATGTGAGTGAGGGGGGTATAGGGAGAGGGAGAAGGGGAAAGAAATTTTTTTTTAAAGGATTTTATTTATTTATTTGAGAGAGAGAACACGCGGTGGGGAGGGCCAGAGAGAGAGAGAGAGAGAGAGGGAGAAGTAGACTCCCCACTGAGCAGGGAGCCCAACTCCGGGCTCGATCTCAGGACCCTGAGATCATGACCTGAGCCGAAGGCAGATCCCAACTGACTAAGCCACCCAGGTGCCCCTGGACAGAGAGTTTTAAAAAGAAGGAAGGGGGGCGCCTGGGTAGCACAGTCGTTAAGCATCTGCCTTCGGCTCAGGGCGTGATCCTGGCATTCCGGGATCGAGTCCCACATCGGGCTCCTCTGTTAGGAGCCTGCTTCTTCCTCTCCCACTCCCCTGCTGTGTTCCCTCTCTCGCTGGCTGTCTCTCTGTCACATAAATAAAAAAAATCTTTAAAAATAAATAAATAAATAAATAAATAAATAAAAAGAAGGAAGGACCAGTGATGTTTCGTGCCTAGAAAGATCCAGTGAGACAGACCGAGAAGGATCTGTTATTTGTCATTTAGGAAGGCTCAGGTGGCTGTCTCCTACACTGTTCTGAGCAGGCGTAGCTGCAAATACCCAGGGGCAGAAGTTTCAGCAGCAAGTAGGAGACAAGGGCCCGGGACTGTCAGACATTCCCAGCCTTTTCAAGACACTGTGCAGAAAAGGGCAGAGTGAGCACAAGAAGGAGGTGCAGAGCGGAAAGTAAGTTTTCAGTTTGGCAAAGACTGGAATCTTGCCACTTGCCAGTCGGAAAGAGCTCCTCTGGAGGGGGGACTCCTGAACCAGATGTCAGGAGGAGTGAGACCCAGAGCATCAGTGGGAGCTCAGCCTCAGGAGAACTGAGAAGGCAGATGTGAGTATAAATAAATTGGTAGTTGAAGGGTGGGAGGATTAGGCAATTGTTGCCTAATCGCCTCAATTTTCTCCAGGAACTGGGGGTTAATGTCATTTGCCTAAAGGAAATGGGGGACAGATCATAAAGATTTGTGTTTCTAAATTTTCATATATTTTCACAAAAGATAAAAACCCTTTTACTTCTCTGTAAAATACATAATATACCTAGATCTCATTAATTATAAGTAAAAAAAACTTAATTCGTTATGAAATAATCCACTTCCAAATCTACACCAGAAAACACTACACATAGACCATTAAGAATACACAAAGTTGTATCCCTACCCAATGTCCTTGCTGTTTTTTAATTACTAAAGTATAGTTGACATACAATGTTGTTTTAGTTTCAGGTGTATAACTTAGATAATTCTATACGTTACACAGTGTTCACTATGGTAAGTGTGGTCGCCGTCTGTCACCGTATAAAGTTATTAGAATATTACTGACTATGCCATACTTTTCAGCTCTGTAACTTATCTGTTTTATAAATGGAAGTTTGTACCTCTAATACCCTTGACCTATTTCGCCCAGCCCCTCTCTCACTCCCCTCTGGCAACTACGAGTTTTTTCTCTGTATTTAAGAGTCTGTTTTGGGGTTTTGTTTGTTTGTTTGTTCATTTGTTTTGGTTTTTAGGTTGCACATATAAGTGAAATCATATGGTATTTGTCTCTCTGTGACTTATCTCACTTAGCATAATGCCCTCAAGGTCCATCCATGTTGTCACAAATGGAAAAAAAATCTCATTCTTTTTTTATGGCCAAGTAATATTCCATGGTGTATGTATACTTTCTAAATTGAAGTATAGTTAACATTCAGTGTTGTATTAGTCTCAGGTGTACAATACCATGATCCAACAGTTGTCTACGTTACTCAGTGCTCATCAGGATACATGTACTCTTAATCCCCTTCACCTGTTTCACCCCTCCCCCACCCACCTTCCCTCCGGTGACCACCAGTTTGTTCTTTGTATTTAAGAGTTGGTTTTTTGTTTGTCTCTTTTTTTCTGTTTATTTTGTTTCCTAAATTCCACATATGAGTGAAATCATGATACTTGTCTTTCTCTGACTGACTTATTACACTTAGCATTACAGCCTCTAGATTGATCCATGTTGTTGCTGATGGCAAGATTTCATTCTTTTTTATGAGTAATATTCTAATATGTATATATTATACACATACATATAGCACCTCCTCTTTATGCATTCGTCAGGCGATGGACAGTTGCGCTGCTGCCATAATTTGGCTCTTGTAACTCATGATGCAGTAAACAGGGATGCATGGATCTTTTCGAATTCGTGTTTTCATTTTCTTTGGGTAAATAGCCAGTCTTCCTCCCTGTTTCATTTGCCACTAAAATTTCTTTTTATTTTTATCTTGATAATTTCTCATTGCATCTCTCTTCTACTTATTAAATTAATCATTGGGATGTTTGTTCTTATTATTTCCCATGTCATGAGGTATTCCCACTCTACCTGTCTTCACCATTCCTATCGCATTCAAATTAATTCTTTTTGAGTAAGATTTCTGAATGCCGACCTCGCCTCATATTTTTAATCAAATGAATATAGCTTTGGTGTTTTTGAGTTGTCATAATACATTCTTGCATAAATAGCTAAGCCATATAAACAAAAAAGTAAAATATCAGTTTCCGATTCTGTGTGTATGGTACCTGTTTGTGTTGCTTCCTGAGACCCTTTGTATAAAGTCCCAGTGAAAAATGTTAGAAGCAGGTAATTTGTCTCCTAAAACTGGTTAAGACACCGGGAGGAGTCAGCCCATTTCTGCTGTGTCACTCTACACGGTGAGTGTGACCTCTTTGTCTTTCATGAGATGATTCTTGTGCAATTCAAATAATGTAAAAACTATATGGCTTTCTTGTTTTTTATGATAGATTATTGGGGTATAAGTTTTTTTTATTATAAATGGTGGAAGAATGTGAGTCCAGAAGCTCAGTGGAGTCAGCTTCGCCCTTTGGAGGTTTGGCCTCTGAGTCTTGCTGTGGAGGGAACTGTGTCCCCGGCATATCTGGTTCATTTTCCTGGCCATTGGCTGGTGGTTTGGGGTCCACGTCAGCCTCACAGTGACCAGCAGAGAGATTCAGTGGGGAATGAGATAGGCCTCCCCTCGGGCCCTGGGCTGAACCAAGTGTGCTCTCCTCACAGAAGCCAGAAGCAGAGGAGAGCTCCACCCTGCCACCTCTCCCCCTCCTCACAGAGAAGAGTAGTCAGAGATGGGCAGTGGCACTATAAGTATGTGCTCCATATTACCCCATCCTGGGGTAGAGCAGATTCTCCCCTGCCATGAGTGGATGGAAAGAGGGGCCGTCACATCCCCAGTAGCAGACTCAGGGTTGGGCAGGGCACACAAAACAGGCTCAGGAAGAAAAGTCAACTGTTCACCATCACACACCAGTGGTTGGTAGAGTCTGAATGCAAACCCAGACTGGTCTGACTCAAAACCTTAGCCTTGTGGGAATAGGCTTCATTCCCCTTTGTCATGAGGGTTCCCAAGAATGTCACACATTCATTCATTGTGATGGGGCCTGGGGATCAGCTTTCTCTTCTTTGTATATATTGCCTGAGGATCTGATTGCAGATTAATTTATTTTTTTTTAATTTAATTTAATTTAATTTTTTTGTGTAAAGTTCGATGATTCATTAGTTTGATTGCAGATTTAAAGACTAAAAAGAGGGAGAAGAAAGCCCAGCCTTGGAAGTATCTCCAGCTTAAGAGGAGATGGACCCCTGGATTGTTTTTCAGTTCTTCATCCTTCACTGTCTACCCTTTTTACTCTGAGATGCCTTGATGTTATATGACAGCTTATTTCATTGTGCCAGTAATAATTATATATGGAAAAATCACTTGACTTGAAAAATGGGAATACTGGCCTATATTACTGTATATTATTATTTATGATGTATGTAGAAACAAAGCTTAGAGTTGCTGCCTGGAAAGAAAATTGGTAGATTATGTCTAATATCTGGAGTCTGGATCAGCAGCTTTTGAATTAAAGGGGGGATATTACTTCTTATTACATGCACTTAAAGAAAAATAACTTGATCAGGGGCTGTTCTAAGTGGTTTTTGTGTTTCTTTCAGATGTCGCCCATTTAATGTGGTTTGAAAGACTCTATGTTTGGCTTCAGTGTTTTGAAAAATACATCTTGTACCCAGCAATAATTCTGAATGCCCTCACTATCGATGCATTTTCAATCAGCAATTACCGGAGGCTCGGTACCCAGTAAGTGGATAACGGTTTATTTTCATCATGATTTCGATCACAGTGATTTCAAAATCCAGTGAGCTTTCTCTAAACAGGCTGCAGCGGAAGCCAGCGTGCATCGACTCATGTCCTGGCCACGTGTAAGGAAGCCACGGCGGGCTTTTCCTGAGACTGGCTAGAGCTTGATGGTTACTGTAGAGTGACCGGGCTGAAAAAGAACGTAGATCTGCGTTAAGTGATGTCGTGACTAAATGACAGTCGCTCTGAAAATCCTCCTGCAAAAGCTTAGTCAGTGAGCTTTAATAAGATGACGGAAGCACAGTATGATGCCGGGGGCTCCTGGAGTTCCTACCATCATGCTCAGAGCTTTACGAATGCCCTCGTGTCATTTCGTTTAGCGAATACTCTATCATTTTGTGCTGGAGGGAGGGGGGGATTAATCACTGTCACAGCTCTCTCTGCATTTATCCGGATAAGTCTCCCAATCAAAAAAAATGGAGCACAGAGACGTCATGCCGTCAAGTGCCCCGTGTTTTTGCAAAGCATTAACGGTGCTCAGTTGAGTTACTGCTTTCATACATTAAAATTAACTCTGAATTTGCAAATGGAAATCCTGCTCGATAATCGGTGGATTTGTTGTTCCGACAAAAGGTTGAAGTTTCTGGTCAAATAAGTTTGAGGAGGGGAATGCAAAAGAGATTCTTTCTGAGATTTGCTTATTAAATCACGTTACTTAAACATTATGCGCCCAAGTCAACTCGCATGCATAATCGCAAGCATACTAATTCAAACCTCCTCCTCCCTTCAGGGTGTGATGAGGACAAATTAATTAATATTTGCCAAAGACTGAGCAAGCTGCGATAAAAGGCATTTGAATACTCTGTTGGATTTTGAATAGATTCATAGTCACACAGAGCAGGCACTAAATGAAATGATGATATTACCTTCCTGTCTTTATCAGACTCGGCCCTCCTTGCAGTTTAGACCTGTTTCCATTAGGTCAGGGCAAGTCATGCCCTCTGGTATTTAAAATCCTCGACTTCAGATCCGGGGATGAAAATCAGTCTCACTGGATGAAGAACACAGACACTGGGAATGTAGCCCTCTTGTGCAGTGTGGGTGCGACTGAACCCAGGAGATGCCTCCCCATGCAGAAACTCAAGTGCTTTTTCTAGTGGCAGGTGTCTCCAGTATGCACAATGTTGGCTGACCCCAGTGACCTCCTAGCCTCAGCTTCTAGAACGAGGGCTCACAAACAGCACCACAGTGGCAAAGAAGATACCAGTGCTGGCCCCGGGGTAATGAGCTGAAGGATTTAAAGTTGTCGCTTTCCAACATCACGACTGGGACCTCAAGCTAAGCCTGCAACCCAGCGGTTGCGGCTGTTGGCAGGGAACAGACACAAGGACTGGGAATCAGGCAGAGTCAAATAAATAGTTTGGAGGGAGTCCAGTTTCGAGTAATAATACTCTCTATCCCCTGTAACTTTTTTCCAGACACTTAAGTCAGAAACTAGCACCTTAGCTATGTACCTCCAAATATTCTCAAATCCCAGATGATACCAGCAGTATTATTTTTTTAGAGCCCAAAACAGACGATTCCTTCGTATTCTTGAGGCATCCATCTGAAGACTTAGAATAATTTCAAGTACCCCACTAGACCAGCTGTTCACAAGCAGGACAGCCGGAGGTCGTATGTCAGTATCACCTAGACACCTGTATCCAACTACAGAAGCCTCCCCCCCACCCTGGCTGCACTGAGAACCACTGTACCAGATAGGTGGAGAAGTCTTCAATCACAGGCACTGTTTCTTACTCAACTTTTAATACCAACCCCCTAGTAAATGGTAGAACGCTGGGTGGATGCATGAGCAAGTGGGGGCTGGTAAATGGATGAGTGAGGGAGTCGTGATATCTTCTTTGGTATTTATATTTCCCAGCCTGATTGAAATGGGTGCTTTGCAGCTGTCCCAGGCCATGTTCACTGGTTGTTACATAAGCCTTTATTAAACTTTCGGCTGAGCCTACAATCGTCTATGAAAGATTTTAACTGTAACCATTACTATTGCAATGTTACAAAGGCTATGAACATCAGCCCTTAAGATCTTCCGTAGTCTTAACCAGTCATCCGTCCTTAATAAACATAAAATGAATGCTCTTCATTTGAACGTAGTCACAGTTAGAGTTGACCCTCAATCAAGATTTGGCCTGAATAACCCAGAAAAATGACCAGTCTCCCCTAAAAAAAAGAAATACCCCATATGTTGAGATGCCTTTTCATTGGGCTTTGGTATCCTACCTGGATTCTCCCTCCCCCCAAGGTTTTATTAATTTGAGAGAGAGAGAGAGAGAGAGAGGGAGGATACACAAGCAGCAGGTAAGGGGTAGAGGGAGAGGGAGAAGCAGACTCCCCACTGAACATGGAGCCTGACAACTGGCTCAATCCCAGGACCCTGAGATCATGACCTGAGCCAAAAGCTGATGTTTAACCAACTGAGCTGGCACTCTTCCCACATTGATTCTTGTACTCTGGGCTGTTGTCAAAGGCAACTGGACCCAAAGTCATATTTTTATATTGTACTTCCTCAGGGACATTAGTTGTCCACTGGAAAAGAGAGACGGGTTATGGAGCAGTGCTCAACCTCGCTGCGGGAACCCTGAAGGTTTTATGTTAAAGTTATAGGAAAACATTCCCACTCAGCCCAAATCTGCATGCAATCAAGGGCTAGTTTTTCTCAGAGAGCCTTGAGCAAACCTCACTGGGCACATCCTGGGGCAGAGAGAAAACAATTGGAGCCCTAGGTCTGAACGCAATGAAATATCACATGGAGGAAATGGAATTGCCAACATTAGATCTTTTCGACAACAAAAATGACAGTTTTGCACCTGATAGGTACAAAGGCTTTAAAGCACTTTTTGAACCTTCTCATCCTGGGACAAGATAATAATAATGCTGGCAAAGGTCCAGAGCCTAGTATCCTTCTAGGCTTAGGGAAATTGAGGCATAGCCCCAGGTGTCTCTGTTTAGCCAAAAAAAGACAATCTCTCTCTTTTAAGTGCAGCCATTCTCCAGAAAGCGTTCTCATCTCTGTCTTTCTTGCAGGGATCTGCCTAAAAGTGCAAAGCCTTCCTTCAGAAAGGAGCTAGTTGTTCTGTCAGGCCCTTCTGAGCTGTTATCATTAACCTTCCAAGCTCAAGGTAGGTAGAGTGTTCACTGTTGGCCTCAGCGTCTGCGGGAATAGTGCACATAACACACGCTCCCTACGCGGGTTAATAACTTGACTCCCTAGACAAGATCATCCAGCGGTCCAGGTCTCAAAGCAAAGCCCTGGTATCTCTTTACCAGACTCCTTTGGTGAGTTCCTTCACTAAAAAGGCCCATGCCATGGGGAAAAAATGTCGATGAGATTATTTTCAGCAGAAAAACAAAGGGAGTCCAGAGAACTTACTTTTTCACTGGGAGTGATAAATATGCTGAAAAATACTGGAAATTAACAGTAAAGGCAAAAATGGTTTTATTAAGATACTGCGTGTTTTTTTCTTTTCAGAATTTAATATTAACTATTATGACACCACTGCTCCCATAAGATTCTTTTATAATAAGAAAGCATACACTGAGCAGACGCTAAGAGGGACAACGTGCTCTGTTTCTGCTGGCGTCCAAGGGAACCCTGTGTCCTTGCTGAAGGACAGGGGACTGTGAAAATCCTGGGGCAGAAAGGAGCCGCTTCTTGTGGCAAAGAGTCCCCTGGGACTGAGTTTCAATTCTCGCTCCGCCCTGTGAGACCTTAGGCAGGGGACCCAAACTCTGAGACTCCCTTTGCTCCTTTGACAAATGTGGATAATGACAGAGCCCCCTCCCCCGCGCCCCGCCGCAGTCCTGGCTTTCCATGCCTGTAAAGGGCGCCGTGCATAGTAAACGCTCACGAAACATTAGCTATTGTAACTCACCTGATAGTTTGCAGGCAGTCCTTGACCGCGTCCTTTCTCCCCTTTTCAACAGCTGGGACATTTTCCTGATGATTGTCGCCGGCATGAAGCTGCTGCGGACCTCTTTCTGTAACCCAGCTCACCAGTTTATTTACTTGGGCTTCACCGTGATCTTTTTCCATTTTGACTACAAAGATATTTCAGAGAGTTTCTTACTGGATTTCTTCATGGTGTCCATTTTATTTAGCAAGGCAAGTCAATTCTCTGTTTCCTTCATTTGAAAATTTAAAGGGTGGCCTTTAAATTTAAACCTGTGGCCTCGTCACAGGTTTTAAGAATTGTAAATGGTTTCTTTTTTAAAAAAATTATGGAATGAAATTAAATTGGATTACATATGCGTGTCACCCTTGTCCTTCCATATTAGGAACATTTCCCCACGGAATACGAGTATACTATGTTATTTGCCAAAATACACTAATTAAAATGAGTTAGCCATTAGCGCTGCTTGAAATTTTGAAATTTTATGATCTTTGTCTGTGTTAACAATCTCATTATAGAACTTCTCTAGACCTCAAAATGCTCTGGATTGAAGATTAGCGACCAGACTGATTTTTTTTGTTTTAAATTAGCAAGCATTTGAGGTAAAACTTGTGACCCGGTGCCCGAGAGCTTGGTCCCTGGGAGTATTTTCATTCTCTTGGCTTGTGTCAGGTCAAGATTTCATCTGCTGTGATTGGTACACCAGCAATGAGAAACCCTAGTCACAATTCAGGCAAATATACAGGGATGGACTCTAATGTCTAATGTAGCGGCGGGGAAGAAATCCTCTGGATACTCGCCTGAGCGTGTTCTGAACACCTCACAAAGCCAAGGTTTGTAAGCAGAAATGAAAAAGGATTCAGAGCAATTCTTGGTGAATAAACCCTGACACACCAACTCACTGGCAACTGCAGGCTTCCACCCTGAGCTCGACTCAACCAACCCCGCTTTTGGTTAATATTTTTTGAATTTTAAGAACTTTTTTCCGCCGAACTTCATTTTTTTTTACTTCTTTTTGAATCAGTTCTGTTAATTTTTTTTCTTTATTACTTCTGCTTTCCTTCTACCTTTCTCTCTGCTTGTTTTAGGTCACAAAATCGCAGAACTCTCGTATTGTCCTACAGATGCCCCATGAGTAATTATGGTCACCCCATCGGGCATGCGCATTTCCTCTTATAACTCTGGCTGAACACTGAGTTTTCAGTTGCCAGGAGTCCCTCCTTGTGTCATTTGTCACTTGCTCTGGGCTATGCTTCTGCTGCATACATCGTATTCGAGAACCCTCGCCTTGGTCCTTTTCCCACAAACGTTTCTTCTCTCTTTGAGTTCTGTTTGGTCTTGATAAATTTATCCCAGTTCTCTGATGGTTCATATAACAGGCTTCATATTCTGTTTTCCTTCATTATGTATGAATTTCCTTTATGTCACATAATAGATGTAAAACTGTATCCTATGATCTTTGAAACATTTATGAAGTTATAAATAATTTTACCACTTGCAGGGGGTACGAGCTTATTATCAGATGCCAAAGGTGTTCGGATATATTGAATTCCTGACTCTGGCATTATTTATATTTTGACATGGTGATTTTTATATCCCTTTCCGAACCTCAGTTTCTGACAAAATTGAAAAATAGGGGTGGCACTCTCACCTGGGTGTTGAGAGGAGTAGTTAATACAGCTCTAAAGGAAGTCTGTAAGGGGAATGCGCTTTCCAAATCCAAGGCAGAATTTGTGGAGCCATTGTCAGGAGTGAAACAGAAGTTACACACCGTTTCGTGTGGGAAGGAGTGTGGCTAGTTGTCCACACTGAACTCCATCGTGTCCTGTAAAGTTAGAGGCCCCTGGTGAACAGAAGCATGGTGGAGAGGTGGGAGGGTCTTGCTTAGGAGAACGGTTCCTAAGTGATTATACATTTGCAGCAAGAGGAGTGGTTTCATTTCCGGGAGCACAGGCGGCCTTTCCCCGCTGCCACTGGTGCCATCCTGTGCGTGATGAGGAGGGTGGGACCTGGGACCTGACGGGACAGCAGTCTGAAGCTAAGGCATTTGACTTTCACTTGCCATAATCTTTTTGAAGTACGGGTTCAAACACTAATAATTTCAGACACAGCTGCAGTAGCCGCGTTCCTGTTCTCTGTAATTGAGGGAGGATTAGCCCATATAATTGGAATAGTTTGCTTTTAGGTTGGGGAAAAGTACAAAAGCGAGAAACATCAGCGTACGATCTAGTGAGTCAGTTTTGACAGGTCCCTAATTCCGTGCTCACTCTTGATCTTGAGAGAGCTGGGAACAGTACATTTTCTGAAATGAGAAACAGAATAAAAATATGTAGTTAAAGAGACAGCATTTGAGATCTTCCTGAAAAAAAAAAAAAAAAGCCAATAGAAATTAGTGACATGAGGGGCGCCTGGGTGGCACAGCGGTTAAGCGTCTGCCTTCAGCTCAGGGCGTGATCCCGGCGTTACGGGATCGAGCCCCACATCAGGCTCCTCTGCTATGAGCCTGCTTCTTCCTCTCCCACTCCCCCTGCTTGTGTTCCCTCTCTCGCTGGCTGTCTCTATCTCTGTCAAATAAATAAATAAAATCTTAAAAAAAAAAAAGAAATTAGTGACATGAGATGGTGGAGGCGATGAGGGGACCCACAGTTAATGTTTCCTGTAAATATTCTGCTTGCAAATCCCAGCTGACGCTTCCTGTTCTTTCTTGTCATTTAAATATATCTTTTAAAAAAATTGTCTCTATTCATACATTTCCTAGAAACCCTTTATATTGTTCTTACTGGCCATAGCGCTCCCCAAGGTTATTCATTGCACAGTATGAAATTTTATTTGTCCCATAGTCTCACCAAAGTCCCACTGGTGATGTGTCCTCCCATCTGATCAGTGCAGACATCTCCACGCCCTTCCCCAGCCCGGCTCCCATTCTGCCTGAGAGTCACTGTTAGCTGGACAGCCCACCCCGCAGGAGGGCCCTGCAAGATTAATGAAGAGACACAGAAAGGGCATCCAGTTTCCTTGTAAGAAAGGAGCTGCATGAATATTGGACTCATTATTGTTCTAAGTCAGCGGCCCCTAGTCCTTCAGGCGTTCTGAGTAAAAAGAAAGGGGAGGCTGGGTTAGAGAGGTGATCTCCAGAGTGAGATCACGGCACCAGGAGGCCACAGAAGGCTTCCAGAGGGCCCTTCCAGAGTACGCTGCACGGTACTCTCTGCTTCCCTGAACTCCTGAGTCCCCCGAGGTGGGAAGGTGGATGCTGGCTATTCTCTGCAGTCTGCCAGACCTCGTGGAAAATGGGACACAATGAGTTCCAGGGCCAGAGCCTGGTGGGAAAGGATTAGCACCGCCCATGCATCCACGTGGAGGGTGAGACATTCACAGTGATGGCTTCCTGGGCTCCTGGGGAGTGGCCAGAGGGGAAGAAGGCTCCCCTTCCCCTCCCCTGCTTATCCAGTCCTGAGCTGTGTGACATTCTGGGCACACACCCTTTGAGAAGTCAGGCCATCGTCCCTCACTTCCTCGTTTTCTCAATCCCTTCCTCCTTTCTATTCTGCCCCATCAGTCAGCCTTCTCTTTCAGGAATTAACTACTGTAATTAATTTGTCACATTTCCGTTGTGTCTAGGTCCTGGGGTGGGGGGAGGGGTGCATGCTCCAGGTGCAGATGTGTTTGTGACAGGAACAAAGATGACAAAACTGCTTTCTTGCTCTCCACTGGTCTTGAAAAATTTCCTAGAAACCATTCCTGCCTTGACATTTTTAGTAATGTTTAGTTGTAGAGGCAGGACTTGAAAAAAATCCTGCCAGAGGGTAATTCTGCCAGGCTTTCCAGAATGTGTTAAGTCTGAAATCCCACAGGCCATTGGTGCAACATGGGGGCTAGCTCTCTCACCATCTAGCAAGAGAACATTAATGGGTGAAGCTGTTTTTCTACAAAGCTGTATGAATAATCACAACGGAGCCATGATGTGTGGCTATGTTAGAGATGACTGCACTTAGCATTCAAATGTTTTGAAGTCAGAGTTTCCAAATGGCATTTTCTTATTTTCTGTATAGAGGTACAAAGTCTTGCATTAAAACTGAACCCCTTGTTTGGGAATGCACGATTTTACAGAGGCGTTTGTTCAAAATAGTTTGTTCAACGGAGTAATTGTTCGGTTATCTTGCATCCCTTAAGTGCCAGACATTGTATTAGACCCAAAGGTTACCGATGATCTGAATGATAGGGCATCCTTATTTGGGGCTTTCCAAGTGTCAGGCACTATTGTCAGCGTTCTACATGCTTCGTACTCACCGCAGCTCCGTGGTCCGGTGCTCTTCAGGGTACAGAGGAGGAAACAGAGGCACAGAATTTAAGTTAATTGCCCAAAGATCTCATAGTTATAAAAGGGTAGCACAGGATTTTTCTCCAAGGCTGTCCTTTGTGACACTGCCTCCTGCACTTGGGGACTCCAGAAGGAAGGCACAAAGATAAGGAGATAATTACAATAAAGTGTGATAAATGGGGCGCCTGGGTGGCTCAGTCGGTTGGACATCTGCCTTCGGCTCAGGTCATGATCCCAGGGTCCTGGGATGGAGTCCCACATCAGGCTCCCTGCCCAGCGGGGAGTCTGCTTCTCCCCCTCCCTCTACCCCTCCCCACTGCACTCCTGCTCTCTCTCTCTCACTCTGTCTCTCTCTTTTTCTCTCTCATAAATAAATAAATAGTGATAAGGAAGGTGACCATGGCAGAGGATTTCAAGAGGGCACATAAAAACGGTACCCAGTCCCACCCAGGAGAATGCAAAACAGTGATGCTTATGACCTGGAGCTTTGAAGAGGGAGTGGGTAAAGGAAAACAGGGAAAAACAGGGAAAAGTGAGCTGTGCCAGGGGAACTGCCTGTGCAAAGTCACAGAGGCAAGAGAGTTGGGCACGTTCCGGGAGCCGTAAGTCCCTTGGCAAGTGTGAACACATGGTGGGGAGAGTGGGGAGGGATAAAGCAGCAGGTGTCTAAGTCAGATCGCAAAGGGCTGAGCAGGCCATGCTTCAGGGTTTGGATTTCGTTCCTTCTTTGGCTGAAGGTTGTTAAGTGAGGAGTAACAGGTTCAGAAATGCATTTTAGAAACATCGCTTTGTGAGAGCTGGAGTCTTGGAAATTGGGTAGGAGAGGAACGCGTTCATGCAGGCGACTCCTAATGAGAGCTTGAACTGCAGTGGCAGAAGTGAGACAGAGAAGGGGACAATTCTGGGAGGAGTCCGGAAGGTGGAGCTGAGCAATCTAGTGACCAGTGGGACGCTGGGGAAATGGACTGCAGGAGGAAGAGCCGCAGCTGGGAGCTCTCAGATGGCTCCTCTAGTAACTAGTGCTGCCACTAACAAGGGGCGAAAACGACAACTGGGGGGAAAGAATGTTGGTTCTAGACGTGCTGAATTGTGGAATGAGAAGCAATGAGGACCAAAAGTAATGACCTTGGGATCGGGATTTGTTCCCATTTAAATATTTTAATTTGCATAAGTAATGCATAAATATATGCTCATTATAATAAAATTAGAAAAACAATGGAAAAATACAGAAAATGTCTATATTATACACATTCCTCACTTCTTAACCCCCTCCTCTCCCTAATGATAACCATGGTAAACATTTCAGAATAATTCTTTCCATTCTGTTTTCCTATAAATTCACACACACACACACACACACACACACTTCAATAGAATCATTCTTTACACATTTTTTACTTCCCTCTGTTGCTTAAAATACATTTCAGAGTACTTCCATGACTGTACATCTAATGTGGCCTCCTCCTTTGGATGCCTGCATATCATGATTTCATTTGTTATTCCCCTACTAATGAACATTTAGTTTGTTTACAGACTTTTTTTTCTGTGGTAGCTGGGATTTCTGTGTTCATGAATTCCAGAAATCTACATGGCTTAATGAAAAAAGAGATTTTAATAGTTCACATAACTGATTGGATGATCCAGAGGCTTAAATGATGGCACTGAAATTCTGTTTTTAGTTCTCCTGCTCATCCACATGCTGGCTATCCTTTTCTCCTCTGTCGGCTTCATCCTTAGATCGGCTCTGTCCACATGGTGTAATCATGGTCACTAGCAGTTCTAGAGTCATAGCATTCTTACACCTAATAATCCCAGAAAGAAGAGAAAACATCTTTCCTAATAGCTTCAGCCAATGTTCTGGGGGTGAGTCCCTTGACTCCTTTGGTGTCATGTGTTCATTCATGAACCAGGGATAATGGCCAGAGGTAATGAAGCCTAGACTTCTTGCCCCTCCTTGAGTCCTAACCAGACTTAGTCTGAGAGTCAGGGAGGGAAGAAAGAGAAGCTAGGCAAGCAGTGTCTGATGCTACTGCATCCAACCACACAAAGATCAAAACACACTGAGAGTGTCAGAAATGTCGACTCCCATGATGGGAATTGCTGGGGCGATAGCCTATACATGGAAGTCTCAATAGAGAATCCTTCGAAAAGATTTACATTCCTTCCAACAGGGTTGACCAGCATTTAAGAAATAGGTTGGAGAAGTGACTCTGGAAAAAAGATAAAGTACAGCATAATGGTAAGCAAGTAAGGAAATGTGACTTGTCAGGTTTATTGATCTTTTTCATAACTCTGGAATCTTTAGCAAGGCCATCTCACGGTTTCCTCTCCACTAGACAAGACTCCCATAATAACATCAACCCATAAGGCCTGGGGTGTTCTTTATTCCCTACAATGTTCCGTCTTCAAGGAAATGAAGTCTGCTGTGATAAAGCTTTCAAATACTCTGCAACTCTCTATAGAAAATCTATCTGGATCACCTACTAGCATCCCAGTTATCATTTAAAAGTATAGATGAGGAAGAAATGGTAAGAGAGAAAATGAGAATGGGAATGAGTGGGAAGAAGGATCACAGTCCAGTAGAACCTTTAAATTCAACTAAATTTGGCAGGTGGTTGGTTGGCTAACTGAAAACCTTAAGCAGGAAATTATAATAAATGATACCTACATGCCTATCTGGTAATTTTATAATAGCATAAAATGTATATGTGGACTCTTATTACCGGTCTTTTATTTTTTTATTTTTATTTTTTTATAATAATATTTTTATTATATTATGTTAGTCACCATACAGTACATCCCTAGTTTTTGATGTAAAGTTCCATGATTCATTACTTGCGTATAACACCCAGTGCACCATGCAATACATGCCCTCCTTACTACCCATCACCAGTCTATCCCAATCCCCCACCCCCCTCCCCTCTGAAGCCCTCAGTTTGTTTCCCAGAGTCCATAGTCTCTCATGGTTCATTCCCCCTTCTGTTTACCCCCCCTTTCTCCTTTCCTTTCTTCTCCTACCGAACTTCCTACTTCTTATGTTCCATAAATGAGTGAAACCATATGATAATTGTCTTTTAAAGCCTTTTCTTTAAGTAGGAATCTACAGAATGAGGACTATTTGGTCTTATTCCATGAACCATGCCCATTATGTGTTTTCTAGGGTGTTCCATTCCCGTTTCTGATTTTTAAAATTCTACTTGAAGAGAGAAGTGAAAGTTACCCGTGAAACAGTCTGAGAGTAGTTCACATTTTCTTTGTTCCCAAATCTCTTCTCATTCATACCCAAGTCCACAACCGTGTTTTTTTGTTTTGTTTTGTTTTTTAAAGATTTTATTTATTTATTCGACAGAGAGAGACAGCCAGAGAGAGGGAACACAAGAAGGGGGAGTGGGAGAGGAAGAAGCAGGCTCCCAGCGGAGGAGCCTGATGTGGGGCTCGATCCCAGAACGCTGGGATCACGCCCTGAGCCGAAGGCAGACACTTAACAACTGAGCCACCCAGGTGCCCCCACAACTGTGTTTTTAGAGACGTCTCCTGAAGTCACCAGCATTCAGCTTTGCTGTGATAGAAACACCCGTCTTCCGTCTGTACTCATATTGTTTATACTCATGTTGCATCAGTTTATACAATATTCAATTGAGTAAAGAATCATTATACCAACAGGTAGAACTGATGCAGACAGTTTGGGCAACCAGCATAAGCACCTCCTGTTAAGCATTCAACTCAAGCGGTGGAATTGATCGGTAGCGTAGAAATGAATTTAAAAATATCTTCCTGGCCTAGAAGAATATCTTACTGGCCTTCAGTATTCACTGGGTTGTGGGACTCGTCAATAAGATTTACAGTGCAAATATAAATATCAATCAATCTGAAAGTTATTTAGGTGGATTTTATTATTTCTTTAATTATTTATTTGAGAGACAGAGAGTAAGCACACACACACATGCAAGTCGGGGTGGGGAGGGGCAGAGGAAGAGGGAGAGAGAGAATCTTAAGTAGGCTCCCTGCCCATTGCGGAGTCCAACATGGAGCTTGATCTCATGACCCTGAGATCATGACCTGAGGAAAACCAAGAGTTGGATGCTTAACCCACTTGCCAATCAGGCACCCCAATTAGGTGTATTTTTAAAAGAAAGTGTCTCCTTCGGTAAGATAAGTAGGGGAGAATTAGATTTGCTTGGACGTCATCAGTGCTCTGGGAGGTGCTGTGCCCGAAGGAAGGGGGCGTGCAGGACCTCATCACACGACGTGGAGAGCGTAATTCTGCAATTATTACTTAGCATCTCCTAGGGTCTGCTGCTTGAGGAACGGAAGTGTTTCGGCAGAAATGCCCTTGTAGGGCTTAGTCCTGCGGGGAGATGGAATAGCTACAAACAGCAGAATTAAGTTTCCTCTTCAAGCACCTAAAATTCAGATTGCTTTGTTTGCTCCTTACTCAGAGATCAACCTTTGAAAATATACCCGGTATCTTTCAGTTTTCACCACCTGCTGCCGCCACTTTCATGCCAACCTCCCCGTCCCTCCCCTACGTTTCGGCTGTATCCTTCCAACAGGCCTACCTGCCTTCACCGCGACTCCTCCGGCCTGTTCTCAACGGAGGGGCCAGATGGGTTTGTTTTATATAAACTTATTTTGGAATAATTTTAGAGTCCTGGAGAAGATGTAAAGATAGCACGGAGTTCCCCTACTCTGTTTCCACTATTACTCACGTTTTATATTTGTATACTACATTTGTCCCAGTTAAGGAACCAAAGTTGATCTGTTGTTATCCACGAAAGTCAATCAGATTTCCTTAGTTTTTCCATAACGTCCTTTTTCAGTGCCACCCAGAATACCATACTGCATTTAGTGTCTTGTTTCCTTAGGCTCCTCTTGGTGGTGATCGTTCTGTTGTTTTTGAAGTTAACAGTTCTGAGGAGCACTGGTCAGGTATATTTAAGGTATCTCTCTGTTAGAGTCTGTGCGATGCTTTTCTGTTGCTAAGACTGGAGTGAAGGTTTGGGGAAGGAGGATGACAGAGGTACCGTGCCATTCTTATCGCATCGTATCAAGGATTCATGCCAGCCGCATGCCTTATCACTGTTGATGTTGACTTTCACCACCTGGCTGAGGTTTTTTCACTGTAAAGTTATCCTTTTGTGAATCTTTCTAGATTGTATTCTTTGGAGCAAAAACCACTATGTGTAGTCCACACTTAAAGAGTTGGACGTTATGTTCTACTTCCTTAATGGGAATGCAAGCAATGATAAATTATTTGATTTATTTTAAAAATTATTTGATTTTTCTGCATATGAGATTTGTCTATTTGTCCATCATCTATCTACCTAGTTTTTATATCAGTATAGACTCGTAGATACTTATTTCACATGTTGGTTAATAATACAATATTACTTTGCTCATCTTGTTGCTCTTTTGGTTACTTGGAGCTCTTTCCGTTGGTTTTTGGGTCCCTTTGACATAGCCCTATTGTGTGTGTGTGTGTGTGTGTGTGTGTGTGTGTGTGTGTGTGTTAGCATTTTCTTACCTCTTGGCACTATATGATGTTCTAGGTGTGCATATTTCCTGCCCCAGTCCTAAAATTTGCCATTTCTCCAAGGGAGTCCTTCCTTTTATTAGGGAATGGTACTTAGAAACCAAAATCTGGACTTGAGGTGTGTTCTTGATATTTGAGTGTCATTGATTCCAGGCACTCTCAGCCAACAGCGCAAGGAAATATATGTGTGTATACTCATGTATATATACATATCTAGAGACAATTCTCTATGTGACCCCCTGTATCTACATTAAGCTAAACACGAGTTCATACTGATATCTCCAAGTTGAATCCATGACCACAGGGATCATTCTGGCCAATTCCCCTTGCTTACTGTTACTTCCCACTCCATCAGTGAGAAACCTGGCTTCTACCATCTGTCATCCATTTACTTAACTGTTCACTTCTAGTGTGCTTGTATAGTAGTTTCATAATAGTTAACCTGCACGCCGTGGGAAACAACCGTATCAACTAGAGCACAGTTCTCATATGCAGTGCTGTTCCTTTTTGCCTGTAGTTTCACAGATTTCACTCATTTTCAGAGTTACCTGAGTCAGCACCTTCTTCCTCCACCTCCCTTAGTGAGGTTATCTCATATATTTACACGACAGCTACATTGCATTCCACTTGGGGATCCCCCAATCTCCTAGAAGATTTTTTAAAAATTGGCATACATTACATTTTCTCACAATACACATTTCTATGGAATTTAACAAATGTATAGTGTCATGCATATATTATTAGAGTGTCTTACAAAATAGTTTGTTTGCCCTAAAAAATCCCCTGTGCTTCATTTATTCAATCCTTCCCTTCCCTTCCCCAAACTCTGGCAGCAAGTCATGTATTTATTTACCGTTGCTTTTGTTCTGTCTGTTCCGGCATGTCATGTAATTGGAATCATATACCTTTTCGGATGGGCTTCGTCCACTTAGCGATATACATGAACGATTTTATCTGTGTCTTTGCATGGCTCTGGCTTGATAGCTCGTTCCTTTTTATCGCTGAAGAGTATTCCGTTGTATAGATGTTTATCCATTTACCTACTGAAAGAAATCTTGGTTGTTTTTAGTTTTTAGTGATTATGAATAAAGCTGCTATGAACATTTGTCTTCAGGTCTTGGGTAGATGTAATTTTCGATTAGGTCAGATAAATGCCTGATTGCTAAATTGTAGGATAAAAGTAAGTATAGTTTTGTAAAACACCGCCATATGATCTTCCAAAGTGCTCTCTACTGTTCCGCATTGTTGCCACAATGAATGAGAGTTCCTCTTGTTCCTTCACCTCACCAACAATTTAGGCTGTCAGGTTTTTGGATTTTAGCAATTCTAGTAGATATTTTTTGTGCTATCTCATTTTAATTTTCATTTCCCTAAAGACAAATGGTGATGGTATTGTCATATACTTATTTGCTGACTGTATATCTTCTTTACTGAAGTGTCCAGATTTTTCTGCCCATTTTTAAATTTGTTTATTTTCTTATTGCTAAGTGTTTTTTGCATATTGTGGATACATGTCTTTTATTAGTTCTGTGCTTTCTAGGCTTGTCTTTTAATTCTACTAATTGTGTATTTTTTAGATCTGCTGTGGTGTTTGGCTGGAGTAGAGAGGTTATTTGTTGAATTTTTTCTGTCCTGCTAGGCTGCCCTTTTTCTGGTCATTGGACTAGAGAAAGCAGACTTTGTTTTTATTTTAATTGTGGATTTTTTTGGTCTATGCTTCTTGCCATTTCTGAGTTGCTGGCTTGCTTAGCTCTAAATCTGTGAAATACATGGTCAAAAGAAAATCCAGGGAACTCACTACCATTGCTTTCCCCAGATCCCAGGGTCTTTAGCTGGTCTCCCCTTTTCTCTCCAACTTCCAGAGTCTTCTTAGGTTTATTTAATAAATCATTTCCAACATTTTCAGTTGTATTTAACAGGAGCAGTAGGGAAAGATGTGTTCTTCCTGTTCTCTAAAGCAGAAGCCTGCAATGTACATTTTAAGCTCCTCTAAATCCATCATCAAAAGACACTATATTGCTTCACTTTCTAACCCAAGTACCTTTTATCAGAGTATTTTCAATTTCTCCCTCCTATTCCTTCTGACATTGATGTTACTCATATCTTTATCTATATTTTAAAAACACCCAATACATCATTCCTATTATTTCTTTAAACAAAAGGTTATATTTTGTATCAATTGAAAATAAGAATAATAAAATATTTTCTTTTACCTTCACTTATGCTTTTCTGATGCTATTTCTTTATATAGATTTAAGTTTCTGACCTGTATCATTTTCCTTGGGCATGAAGAACTTTTAACCTTTCTTGCAGGGAAGTCAGCTGGTAATGGATTTCCTCAGTTTTTATCTACAAAATCTTTAATTTTTTTTTCCCTTCAATTTTGGAGAATAATTTTGTAGGCTGTAGAGTTCCAGGGTAGCAGGGTTTTTTCTGTCGACACTTTAATAAATAGTTCACTCCACTTTCTCCAGGCTTGCATAATTTCTAATGAGAAATCTGCTCCAATTTCTTTGTTCTTCTATATGTAAGGTGTTTTTCCTTCTGAATTTCAAGATTTTTTTCTTTTTTGGCTTTCTGAAGCCTGAATATGACATGCCTAGGTGTGTGTGTGTGTGTGTGTGTGTGTGTGTGTGTGTGTGTGTGTTCGATCTTGCTTGGTGCTCTCAGTTTTCTGGGTTTGTGTTTCCATGTCTGTCATTAATTTTGAAAGTTCTTGGCTGTTATTTAAATATATCTTCTGCTTTTTCCTCTTTCTCTGGTATTGTACTTATGCATATGTGACACCTTTCCTTATTGTCCTATAGTTCTTGGATATTTTGGTTTTGGGTTTTTTGTTTTGTTTTGTTTTGTTTTTTCTGTCCCCATTTCAGAGAAATTTCTACCGACATGTTTTCAAACTCACTGATTCTTCGCTTGAACATTTCCTGTCTATTGATGAGCCCAATAAAGGCATTCCTTGTTGCTGGTACAGTGTTTTTATTTCTAACATTTTCTTTTGACCCTTTTTTAAAGTTTCCATTTCTTTGTTTACATTGCACATCTGTTCTTACATGCTGTCTACTTTTCCATTAACGTTACAGACATATTAATCATAGTTATTTTTGATTCACTGTGTGGTCATTCCAACATCCGGGTCATATCTGAGTCTGATTCTGTTGCTTGCTTTGCCTTTCCAGACTGTTTCTCCTCGCCTTTTGGCACATCCTTAATTTTTTTTTATGAAAGCAGGACATGTTGTATCAGGTAGTAGAAACTGAGGTCAATAGGCCTTCCATGTGAGGATTTCTGTTAGTCCGATTAGAAGAGGGACTGTGTTTAATGTCTGCTATAACTGTAGGTCCCAGAGGCTTCAGGTTTTTCTAATGTCCTTGTTTTTGTCTCCTATTGATTTTTGGCTTCCCTAAAAACTCCTCCTCAGAGAGAGTTGTGTCTATAACACTGGCTGTAACCTAGGGTTACTCTACTGGGTCTTTGTTGGTGTGCTGGTAAGGTATGGGGCAGGGGAGATAGTCTATTGTCTTCCAGTTAAATCTCAGTCTCTTATTGGGCCTGTGTCTCAGAACTGGAACCTTCATAAGTGTTTCCAGAATGGTGTAGCTTTTTTCTCCCCATGCACTGTACTCCCTTTGCTGGTCGTAGCATTCTTACTCTATTTTCTTAAAGCCCTGGCTCTGTTAGCTGTTTTTTCCTCTTTTAGGTGAAGTAAGCTGAAGGGGGAGGAATTCCCTTGCCCTAGCCAGGATAAGGCTCAGGCAAAGCCCTTCGTCCTTTGGGGTGGGCCATTGTGTTTCACAGTGGTTAATTTCCTCCCCTTTCCAGGCCCATGAGGAGATCTTTCTTGGCTCTTCATCGTGAGAACCTGGTGGGGTTTCTGGAGTATGAAAGTGTGGAGGGTCCCCTACAACTGTGGTGCCCAGGGGCTTCTAAATTTCATGCTAGTCCGCACTCAGCCTCTAAGAGTTTGCGAAAATCACCATTTAAGTGTCCCTACAAGTTCATGGCTCCAGCAGCTTCTGCCCCGGATGAGCTGGTCTCACTGACCTCTCCAGAGAGGCAGCTCTCCCTGGAACATCATTTGTCTGATGGGTCTAAGAGACATCGATATGCAGTTTGTGTTGCTTTTTCTTGTTGCAAAAGTGGGAACATCTTTTTTCATGTTGGAGCTAAAACTAGAAGTCCCTCGAGTTTTTCTTCTAAAACACAAACCAGATCTTGTCCCGACTCAGAACCCTGACATGGCTCCCCATTTCACACAGAGCAAAAGCCAAATCCCTTACACTGGCCCACTGACCAGCACCAGCTGGGTCCCCATCACTGCTCTGACCTCCTCTCCTCTTCTCATGTTTAATCCAGCCTCCTTACCATTCCTCCACCATGCAAGGCATGCTCTCCTGTGGGGCCCCTTGTTGTAGCTGTTGCTTCAGCCTAAAAATGCTCCTCCCACATGTCCACTGGACTCCCTCCACCAGCTTTTTCCGGGCTGTGCTCAGATTTTACCTTCTCAAGTCAGACCCACCCAGACTACCCACAGCATTCACCGCCTCCTAACATGCTCTATCACTGACTTGTTTACCCTTTTATTATCCCTCCCACTAGAATGTAAATTCCACGAGGGCAAAGATCTTTGCCTGTTTTGTGTACCGATATGTCCCGATTTCCAGTTCAGGGTCAAGTACACAGTAGTGGACGGTGAGCCTCTATGTGATGATGAATGTTGCTCCTGTGCACCGGCTCTTCAGTAATTTAGCCAATGTCACTCTCTCTGCGAGGGCCTTAAACTCGATCGCACTCCCACTCTGCCCAAGGACAGGAGTACAGAATGGTTTGCAGAAGGTTGATAAAGCCACTTCAGAAACACAGCATGCCTTCCAGGCTTCTCGGGGAGACCTCTTCACTTTTAGTTACCACCAGGATGGTGCAGGAGAAAAATTTCACAAGCCATGTGCTGTGTCTAGAAACGAAGACCACAGTCCAAGGTGTTCGTGTCCCCAAAGCGATTGGAAACTCCTCAAGTGGTGGGACCATGGGTATGCATGTTTGTTTCCTACTTCCTGCAACATCTAACAAAATGCCCAGTCAGAGTGATTACGCAACACGTATTAATGGAAATCAGTTGGGAGCTGAGAGATGGGAAAACTGGTTTTTGAAAGATGAGGTCGAAGCTTGGATGACATTTTATTATTCTAGGGAGATGATGATTCACAATGCAGGGCCAAGGGAGTTTGTGGGAGGAGGGAAGGTTTTAGAGTGAGCATATGGGTCACTTAGAGTTCCCTCCTCGGGCTTTCCATGGTGTGTGTTTTTATTTTCTTGGCTTCCTATAAATCTTGTTTAGCTGCCTCACCGTTGCCTACTGTCCCGTTCACAGTGGGGAGTGAACGCATGGCCAGCAGCACTGGCTGCTCTGCTGTGAGTGTGCTGTGTGTGCTGTCTAGTCAGGAGAGCGCCTCTTGCAAAACTGAGGGGCCCGTCACAACGCGCCTGTAGCTGTAGATCTCTCCCAGTGTGACAAGCTGATGTCATCCGACTGGCCAGCTCTTAACCGTGTCATGTCACTGCTGGGAAGTGCCCGAACAGCCCAGACATCCTTTAGTTGAGATTTATAGCCTAACACATCAACGTTCTTGTCTTCCACTCCCCGGTACACCACCCACACATCAAAGGGATGAGTTTCCTTTAACTCAAACCACGCAAGTTACTGTAACTTATTTCCAGGGAAAGGATGTAGGGCTGAAATGAATGCTAGCAGCTCCTCTCAACCTCTACCTTCAAAGTAAGGATCAGGTTTTCCTCCCTATTTGGGACCTCAAGCCTGGTATGCATGAGTTCCACCTTTTTTTCCCTCAGGCTTCCTATATTCTCCTATAAAAGTATACTATAAAAAATACATGGATTTAGTAATGTTCAAAGACCTATATAGCTGAGTGTGTCCCTGGTAATGTGTTAACGAAATATTTACAGGGTCCCATTTTTTAGTTTTATTTTTTATTTATTTTTGCAAGAGAGAGGTTGGGGGGAGAACAAGTAGGGGGAGAAACAGAGGGAGAAGCAGACTCCCTGCTGAGCAGGGAGCCCCATGTGGGACTCGATCCCTGGACCCAGGGATCATGACCTGAGCCAAAGGCAGACACTTAACCAACTGAGCCACCCAGGTGCCTGCTCCCATTTTTTTTTTTTTTTTTTTTAAGTCTACAGCTTTCACTCCTGAGGAAGGCTATCTGCTGGCTCAGTGTCGCAGTCCCTCCCATCAGGGCGGTGGTCATGTGCCTTCATGAAACCAGAGCACTGAAGAGCCACTGCTGATCAGTCTTCACAGGAATGGGGAAGGCATGTGTGCCTAAGGCACACAAAACCCACATGAGAGGCTTCAGGGGGTTCAGGAGAGGTGACAACTCTAGACTCTCCTCACTGAAAGAAACCTCCCTTACTCAGCGGTTGGGAGCGCCCTCCTTAAAACGCTTCCCAAAGGGAGAGCTTAATTGGGTTGCATCAGGCAACATTTTCCTCACAGGGCTGACCACTGGCGTCTGCCATCCTCTGCTGGTTGGATGCTCCTGGTGCTACAGACGTACATATATGGACCTGCAGGTTCCAGATCGTGTCTCTTACCAGGCGCCCATATTTAGGTCAAGAACATCAAGGTCACAGACTTTCCCATTCTTTCCTTCCTTAACCTGTCAGTTTTGGAAATACTTTGATGGACCAAACCACAGTGCTTCTGCCTGAAGAAAGGGTATTGATGATTCTGAGATGATTGCTGTGTAAGTTTAAAACCTCCAGGAGGAAAAAGAGAGTAATTAGCTCTTTTATAAGGAAAATCCATGGCTGTTGCAAGGATCTGGCATGTAAATGAGAATCAGGAAGCAACAAGAACATTTCCACTAAACCCATGCCCGCTATAGCCATGGTTTATATCACTTGACGAGTTGGGGAAACACCTGAAGCTTTCATTCACACACCACTTCACTTTCTGGAAAACACTGCACTTACGTCCACTGTGTGCCTGCCTATACTGCTTATCTGCTGGAAGGTAAGTGTACAACTCTAAATAATACCCAGGGCCTGCTGCCAACGAGCATACACTCCGGTGGGGTACGAAGGAGATAAAAACATACAAAAGGTACTGGTTTTTTTTTTAAGATTTTATGTATTTATTTGAGAGAGAGAACGAGCAGGGAGGAGGGGCAGAGAGAGAAGCAGACTCCCCGCTAAGCAGGAAGCCCGATGTAGGCCTGGATCCCAGGACCCTGAGATCATGACCTGAGCCGAAGGCAGACTCTTAACCTACTGAGTCACCCAGGTGTCCCTAAAAATACTTTTGAAACAATGCCATAAGGGCCATAAATAAATTAACCTATATTTATTGAGCACTTAATATATGCTGAGTCCTGAGATAAAAACTTACCTGGATTATCTCATTTAATCTTTACAATTAGCTTCTGAGATAAGTACCTTTATCTACCTTGCAGATGAGAAAACTAAGGCTCCGTGGAGTGAAATTTGCCCGGGATCACACAGCTAGTGAGAGGCAGGGCTGGGATAGGAACTCAGGTCTGTATGATCCCCCAAGCCTGCTCTTGTCACCAGGATGCTGTGCTACTTTGTATGTGATTTGAAGTGGTAAGCCACAGATCGTGGGGACCTCCAGAGGGAGCAGTTAATTAAGGCAGTGGGCGGAAGGGTCGCAGAAAGAACTTTGGAGAGCTGTCACTTTGAACTACTTTTTAATTCCATTTTACTTTTTCTGCTGACTTATTGTTTATGCCTCTTATTTTTAAGTCATTGCTCTTACATTAAAAATATAAAACTTCAATTCATTGGAATGTAGCTTCAAATAATACTGTACCACTTCATGTGTAGGGGAAGGAATTTCAACAGTTCCCCTTCCCATTTTTTGTGCTGTTGTCATGCATTTAATTTCACATATGGGATAAACACATAATACAGTGTTGCTATTTATGCTTCAGAGCAAAATCGCTCTTTTAGAGCAATTGAAAATAAGAAAAAATATTTTATTGCCACTTATTTCGTTTCGGTTGCTCTGTTTCTTTGCGTAGATCCAGGTTTCCAAACTGTGTCATATTTCTTGTGCCCGAACTTCCTGGAAGAGTTCTTTTAGTGTAGGTCTATAGGCCATGAACTCAGTCAGTTTTATTTGTCTGAGAAAGTATTTCTCTTTCCGTTTTGAAAGATAGTCTCACTGGGTATAGAATTCTATTTTGACAGTCCTACCCCACCCCACCCTTAAAAACCTCCTCCCATTTAGGTGGCTCAGTCATTCAAGCGTCTGACTCTTGATTTCAGCTCAGGTCATGATCTTGGGGTCCTGAGATCAAGCCCTACATTAGGCTCTGCACCCAGTACAAAGTCTGCTTGTCCCCCCCCACTTATCTCTCTCTCTCTCTCTCCCTCAAATAAATAAATAAATAAAATCTTTGACATCATTCCATTTAGCACTTTTAGCACTTAAAAAATGTTGCTCCATTGCCTTCTGCCTTACGTGGTTTCTGATGTAAGTCTTCCATAATTTTTACTGTTGTTTTTCTTTGTATAATATGTCTTTTTGTAGTTGTTGCCTCCAGGATTTTCTCTCTGTCTTTTGTTTTCATCAGTTTGAATAGGGCATGCCTAGTTGTGTGCGGTTTGTTGTTGTTTGGGTATTTATCCTGTGTCATCTGTGCTTTAATTTGTGGCTTAGTGTTTGTCATTACTCTGGACATTTGTTGCCCATTACTTCTTCAAATACGTCTTCGTTCTCCCATTTCTCTTCTCTTTCTGAGGTTCAAACGATGCATATGTTAGATACTTTGATACTGTTATGCAGCTTTTAGATACTCAGTAGTATTTTCTTTTTTTCAATTTTTAACTTTAATTCCAGTTAGCTCACATACAGTGTTATATTATTTTCAAGTGTGTGATACAGTATTCAACACTTCCGTACACTACGCGGTGCTCATCCCAAGTGCGCGCCTTAACCCCCATCACCTATTTCACCCATCCCCGCTCCCCACCCCTCAGGCAACCATCTGTTTGTTCTGTTTCTTGATTTGTCTCTCTCTCTTTTTTCCCCTTTGCTCATGTGTTTTGTTTCTTAAATTCCACATGTGAGCGAAATCATGGTATTTGTCTTTCTCTGACTGACTTATTTCATTATACTCTCCAGCTCCATCTATGTCATTGCAAATGGGAAGATTTTGTTCTCTTTATGGCTGAATAATATTCCATTATATGTATATACCACATCTTCTTTACCCATTCATCAATCAATGAACACAAAAGCTGCTTCCATATCTTGGCTATTGTAAATACTGCTACTATAAACATAGGGGTGCCTGTACCCCTTTGAATTAATGTTGTTGTATTCTTTGGGTAAATAGTATGATTGCTGGGTCATAGGCTAGTTTGATTTTTAACTTTTTGAGGAAACGCCATACTGTTTTCCACAGTGGCTGCACCAGTTTGCATTCCCACCAACAGTGCACAAAGATTCCTTTTTCTCCACATTCTCAACAATACCTGTTCTTTCTTGTGTTGTTGAGTTTAGCCTTTTTGTGATATCTCACTGTGGTTTCAATTTGTGTTTCCCTGATGAGGAGTGATGCTGAGCAGCTTTCCATGTGTCTGTAGCCATCTGGATGTCTTCTGTGGAAAATGTCTTCATGTCTTCTGCCCATTTTTTAATCATATTATTTATTTTTGGGGTGTTGAGTTTTGTAAGTTCTTTATATATTTTGGATACTAACCCTTTATCAGATATGTCATTTGCAAATATCTTTTCCCATTCCATAGATTGCCTTTTAGTTTTGTTGATTGTTTCCTTCATTTTGCAGAGGACTTTTATTTTTATATATTCCCAATAGCTTATTTTTTGCTTTTGTTTCCCTTGCATCAGAGACCTATCTAGAAAAAAGTTGCTACAGCTGATGTCAGAAAGTTACTGTCTGTGTTCTCTCCTAGGATTTTCATAGTTTCGGGTCTCACAGTTAGGTCTTTCATACATTTTGAATTTATTTTTGTGTATGGTGTAAGAATATTTGAATTTGAATTCACTCAGTTTTATCTTTGTGTTTAGGTTTAGGTCATTTCTGTTGACCTATAATCAAGTTCATCGATCATTCCCTTGACTGTGTTAGTGTGATGAGCTTGCTGAAAGCATTCTATGTCTCTGTTATGGTGTTTCCCTTTCCATCATTTCTATTTGAGTCTTCCTTTTATAGTTTCCATCTCTGTGCTAAAATTATCCATCTACCCTTTCATATTATACACCTCTTTCTGTTTGAGCCCTTAACATATCATCATAGTTCTTTTAACTTTCCTGTCAGAAAGTTCCAACATGAGTATCATATCTGAGTCTTGCACTGATTGTTGCTTTGTCTTTTAGGAGTATACTTTTTCTTGCCTTTTTGTATACCTTATAATTTTTTGTTGAAAGCTAGACATCTTGTGGAGGACCACGGCAAATAAAATAAATGGTTTTTATGCCTAGAACTAAGCACACCTTCCCTTCCGCTAGGTTTTTAGTGCAGGTACCTGTTTGTATCTCAGACCTTGCTTTCTCTGGCTTCAGTTATCATGTACAGAGTGGGGGGAGGGGGTTGTAGTCTGACATCCCGCTCTGTACAGCACTAGGGGGCCCACTGCAGACCGTGTGTCCACCCCAGGGGTCAAGGTCTGGTGAGTGCGCTGGATTAACAGCCACTGCACTGGCTCTGTGTGATGTTTTAGAGAAGCGTATGAAATTTTCTCCAGCTGTGGTTTTAAATTAATTTTTGCAACCTAGATGTCTATCAATAGTAAAATGATTCAATAGGTTGTCTAGCCAAACAATGGAGTATTAGGCAGCTAATTAGGTGTTGGGCAGAGCAGTTTGTACCAATGTTGGAAACATCAAGCTTCTAGGGTGCCTGCGTGGCTCAGTCAGTTGAGCCTCGAATCTTGATTTTGGATTGAGTCTTAAAAAAAACATGAAATTTCAGAGGAGTATTTACTGTTAATCCAGTTTAAATTAAACAAATACATATATATATATATATATATATATATATATATATATATATATACACACATTTGTACATATGCATGGGTAGAAAATGCCAAGAAGGATAACTCCGCAGCCATCACTAACTGTGGCTTGTACTGGAAATTAAGTCAGAACGAGGTGGATAACGAAACTTTTTTGCTTACACTTTATGTAATTCTGAACTACTTGGTATTTTTTCAGTGAGACTGTATTATTATATTTTTATTAAAAAAAGCATACATTTTCAAAGTCCAGGTGCTTAAAGCAGAAAGCTTCCATTATATGGAACATCACTGCATGAATCACCTTATTTCTATGTGAACTAGATTGAGGAAATGTTTGCACAGGTATCAGATCTCAGGAGAGTACATAATTGAGATGTACTGGAGGCCTGTGGTGGATGGCATGGGCAGGAGGGCATTCGGACTTGATGGAGGAAAAGCTGCCTCTTAGCTGCGTGTAATAGTAGTATTGGCCTCGCTCATTAAAATGCTAAGCACCCGGTGTCCTGATAGAGGCTTATGGACTTGGTCCTTGCACCTAGTTCCTAGAGGCAGGATTTGCCTCCCATGGGATGATAATGGACCTTCGAGAGGGAAGAAGCCCCCCCAAACCATCCAGAAAGCTGTCTTTTCTTAAATCAAATCCATAACAAAGGCAGGAAAACTCTGTCCTACATAGAGTAGTTGAATGAAGGCTAAGGTAAGGAATTGAAAGGATTGAGGATGGAAGAGGCAGGCAGGATGTACGCATAAACTACACGGTTTCTCCTACGTCGCTCCAAGGTCAATGTGAACAGTCGGCTTAAAGAACAAAGATAACTCTCTCGCTCCTGTTTCTTCTATGTTGAGTCCCTCCTTGTCTCCTTCCTCAGTGATTCACCTCCCCACCCCCTGAGCCCACACTCCTGCTGGCCACCAGAAGCAGAAACACACCCATGGATGCTGGGTTCCGTGTAATTCCTAGTTCTCAGGGGTCTTGAGAAGACCTTTCCGTTTCGTGCATTCACAGCTCTTGGTAGATTATAAAACTTCACGGTGCAATGGTGACTTCATTTGCATCTACGGATACACTAATGAGCAGTTATGAAATGGGAACCTAACTAATGTTTTCTGTCATGTTCTCCTAGGGGTCTGAATTGATCTGGCTGCATCAGGTCGGCTAATCAGAGCATCAGGGCTCGGTGCATTTTCGTTCATGAGCTGCACATTCATTTGCCTAAACAGCCCACCCCTGCGGGGGACTCTCATCCGCCATCATCCCTATTTCTCTCCTCAGCTTCATTTTCCAAACTGCACCTCACAGGTGATAAACTATAAATTATTACCCCGGGTTCCTTTTTCCTTTCTTAGATTTAGATTTTAGTTTCCTTTAATGGTTCTACTTTCACTTTTCCGGTGTAGGTTAATCAGATTCATCTCGCTTGATACCTCTGGCCTGAATAATTCTGATGTTTTATATTCTACTATTAAATACAGCATGTTGAATGTAATATGGCATGGATATCCTTCATCAGGTGTAAGAGAAACTCTTTTATTACTAGATTGGAAGGGATATGTTTCAGTGAGTGTTGAGTTTATTTTTCCATATCCTTCCTGCATCATACGGTTTTTCTTTTTTTACTTTCTTCGTTTTGTGAATTATATTGACATTCTTCTAGTATTAAGCCATTATGAGGGGTGCCTGAGTGGCTCAGTCATTTAAGCGTCTGCCTTCAGCTCAGGTCATGATCCCAGGGTCCTGAGGTTGAGCCTGTGTCTGGCTCTCTGCTCAGTGGGGAGTCTGCTTCTTCCTCTCCTGCTCCCCCTGCCTGTGCTCTCTCTCTCTGTCAAATAAATGAATAAAATCTTTTAAAAAAAAGCCATTATGAGATGAACCAAATTTGATTATGATTACTTTTATACATTTATAGATTAATTTTGTAAATATTTTATTGAGTTCTGCATTATATTAATAGATAAGAACATCTATAATATCCTTTATTATGATATTCTTGTTCATTTTTTATATTAAAAATATATAATATATAATATATTATATATATACATACATATATGCATTACATATATATGTATATATATACATTATATATATGTAATATGTATATATATAATATAATACAATATAAACTGTGAAGTTTTTCCAAGATGTACATTTTTTTTTAAAGATTTTATTTATTTATTTGACAGAGAGAGAGACAGCCAGCGAGAGAGGGAACACAAGCAGGGGGAGTGGGAGAGGAAGAAGCAGGCTCCTAGCGGAGAAGCCTGATGTGGGGCTCGATCCCAGAACACCGGGATCACACCCTGAGCCGAAGGCAGACACTCAACGACTGAGCCACCCAGGCGCCCCTAAGATGTACATTTTTAAGGCTGTATTTTTCCCTCTACAAAGTGCTTTCGTTGGGTCATGAGTTATGATTGGTACTAGTGCTTTTTATTGTCATTCATTTTTAAAAAACATTTAACTAATTAATTTTTTATAAAGAAACAGAGAGGGTGGGGCAGAGAGAGAAGGAGAGAATCTCGAGTAGACTCCATGCTGAGCACGGTGCCCAACACAGGGCTCAGTCCCATGACCCTTAGATCACGACCTGAGCCGAAACCAAGAGTCCGACGTTCAACCACCCAGCCACCCCTTATTGTTATTCATTTTCTACATGTTACCATTTTTAAATAATTCAGTGTCTTACTTGTTGAGGACACACCTAAATGCAAAGTTTGTGATCGTTGCTGGTATTATTTTGCCATCATTTTATTATTGACTTCATATGTGATTTCTAAAGAAGTTTGCATGATACTAATTCTCAGCACTGGTTAGGACCTCTTTCCAGTAAGTCATCAATTTTTTAAAATGCATATATGCTTCAACATTTTATTCTTCTCTTTCAGTTGACTGCAGGATTCAAATATGTCTATCTCTTAGACAAAGCTTAGGAATTCTATTGGCCAAATGTTTTCTATGCTTATTTATTTATTGTCTAATTAAACTATCATTTTCTGAAATGCATGTCCTAAAAATCTCCCCTCTTATACATTACGATGGCTAACGTTTTGGTGTATTATGGATGACAGATTCTACTCTACACTAGGAGGAAGGCAAAGGTTTTTGCTTTTTCCCAGCACTGGTAGGTGGGGTTTTTCTAATTCACTTTTTTTTTGTGGGCATGGCAGCCAGCCCTTCAAGTCGATTAAAATCCAAGTCCTAAGCTGCCCACACCCACGTTTTATCCTCTTGGGGTCATTCCAGTGTCAGTTCAGACTTATTTTTCTCATCTTATTTTATTTTTTTTTTAATATTTTATTTATTTGAGAGAGAGCATGAATGAGGGTGGGGAGGGGCAGAGGAAGAGGGAGAAGCAGGCTCCCTTCCCACTGAGCAGGGAGCCCATTGCAGAGCTCAATCCCAGGACCCCAAGATCATGACCTGAGCTGAAGGTAGACACAACCCACTGAGCCACCCAGGCGCCCCTATTTTTCTCCTCTTAAATTCCCTTTTTGGTTCTTACTATTGGAAGTTTTCCCTTCTTTTGACTTCAACTATTAATTACGTCTTTCCTTACAATCTTTTAGATTATTTCTATAATTTTTACAGTGGGATGGTGACCTTTGTGCATTACCATGCTCCCTGAAGCACATCGATATTTGGCTAAACTGTGTGCTATTTAATAAGCTCCCAGCACACATTGTATACAGAAATAGAATGTGTTTCTGATCTTCTGAAATTCAATCTTGTAAACCGTTGTAACCCTACCTGAATATGGTTACTTAACTTACAAAATTCTAATGCATCTTGCCAGGCTTTATTTGAGAATGTTTCTGTTTTAAAGTTAATGTCCCCATATTTAATTATCATGTTTGCTGTTATCAATCTGTTATTCTGTAAAAGTGGTGCTCCCCCTTCCCCCAAAAGTGGTGTCCCACATTTGAGGTGTTACTAGCTCTGCTTTTTCCATTTCTTCTTGAACATTTTTCTGCTCCTCATATCACCTCCTTCCCAAGCACTCAGTAGCTTCTGTTCCCTCCGTGTTCTCTCATCCTGAGCTCAGTGCAGCTTTGACTCAGCGGCTGGTTCCTGGGACTCCTTTCAGCCCTGTGTGCCTCCTCACGTTCAGACGTTCATAATCACAAGCTGCATATCTTTCTGAGAAGGAAACTAGCTGAATCTGACCACAGAATGAAAAAGAAGGAGGAGGAGAAGAAGAAGAAGAAGAAGAAGAAGAAGAAGAAGAAGAAGAAGAAGAAGAAGAAGAAGAAGAGAGAAGTTATGCGATACAGCTACTCTGGGAGACAGTAAGGCTAGGGTTAGGGTTAGGGTTAGAGCAATAGGAGGAAAGGTGGTGGTTGGGATTGGGAAGAAAAATCCCACTTTCATCGAATGGAATAGCTTATGTGCAGCTCCCTAAGATAGTGTTCAATATAAAAATGTCCAAAAAATTGTGAGTTTTTTTGCTGGTGGGGGAGTGTCCCCCGAGGAAAGGTGGCATTCGTCTTGTTTCAAAATGTATTAGGCAAGGAAAAGGATTGGATCATCCTTATTTAGTGACATTTTTCTCAAGATAGTTAGTGAACGTGTGCAGATGGCATAATAACATATGCCCATAGCAGAGGTATAACAGCACTGTCTACACCTGATGGACAAGATAGTCCCAGAAAGGGTCATTGGAAGTGAGAATATATATGGTGCCTTTCTTTGGAAAATAGCCAGAATCATTCCACTGTGACCTTATTTACTGTTTTCCTAGTGTTTTCAGTGGAAAAGGCCCAAATGATTTTGTTTTCTCTTGTAGTCATACTCGGGTAACTTGTGAAGTGCTTTCATAGGGCTGAGATTTAGGATCTTGGAAGCAGAACATTAGAAGTGAGATAAGCTTCATAAAAGCAGAGGCCTTGAACTGTCTACAGAGATGTAATTTCATAGCTACTCTAAGTGGGATTTCTATTCAAAGTGCTTCAGGGCAGTGTTACACTGTATGTGGCGGCACTTACTGGAAAGGTGTTAATGTTGCTGTTTCCACTGAATCCATCTCATCTTAAATGCTTCATGATTCTATACACAATGGTCTAATAGGACGTCAAGTGCCTCTTCATATCCGCTCTTCATTAGTGTTCAACATTTAGGCTTCCTTTTGTGCTTAGGCATCACTGTTTGAATACCCACGGATTTTTCATTCTTTCCCTTGATTTCACTCTTGAAGGGAAGGATGAAGTGTAAAGGGAAAATACAAAGTTGGGTCTTTTTCACCCGGAGCGTACCTCTCCACACTTCTAGGAATACAATACAGAAGCCATAGCCATCTTCTTGCAGCTGTGCCTTTCTGAGAGCCACTTGAATGTTTCCAGGCTTGTTGGGATGGTGTTGGATTTTATTAATTGGGCATTTACACTGAAAGGGACGTTCCAGGATGGATCAGAGCTCTTCGTCACTGTGCGCATGGAGAAGAGGTCCCTGATGGTGGCCGTGGCCACGTTTGCCATGTCCACGTTTGGGACCCTGTCCCTTGGTAGAGGAGTTGCCGTCCTCCGCTGCTGCGTGTCAGGCAGGTTTTCCTGCCGCTGTCTTTAAGAAGGGCTCCTGGCCTCGACGAGACACGGTGAGGTTTGGTGGTAGAAATATCCACCACCAGGCAGAGAACGAGGCCAGCACTTTGACCTCTGGTTTCACATGGGCCAGTGATTCACTTCTGACCTAAGCAGCCCATGTGGCCCCCTGACTCTGGTTCCCTCCTCTGGAAACTAGGAGGACCTACACTTGGTAAGTCTCCATTGTTTTAAAGGGAGGCTCTAGAATTTCCTGATTGCGAGCCAAGTACATCCTCAGAATATGACCTCTACTTGTCCCAGCAGCTATCTGTCAGATTCTCATATTGCACTTACAATTGTCAGGCACTGGTCTAAGTCCTGAACAAGGATGAAGTCACTCAATCCTCAGACGACACTGTAAGGAAGTCCTGTTATCATCCCCGTGGCAGATGCCAGCTGGGATTCAGGCTCAGGCAGCCTGTCCTCAAGCCCTTGAACATCGCACCGTGTTGACATCTGTGACATCTACAGTGCATCCTTTTTCTGGGGGGCTTTGGGGAGGAGATTAAATCCTGTGTTTGGAGGAATCCTAGACATGCAAAGAACTGGCATTCAGGCGTTCTGGTTCCTTCACTGAGAACGGCAGAGTCTATTTTATGAGCCTCATATTGAAAATCTTTCACAAAACTTGTATTTTATTCTGCATAAGGTTTATGAAAAAGCCGAGGCATCGACACAGGACAAGAGCAAAGATACCTGGGGTCTCAGCTGCAATTAGAGCATGAGAGTGCGTGTGCCTGATTACTGGTTTTGCTTATATGTAAATACAAGTCGCTGTGCTAAGCAAAAAATAATTGTAATAGATTCGTTGAATCATAATGCAGCCAAGTTTCACTTAGAGCTTTAAACTTGCAGATGAGGCTTTCCCTAGGGCTCCTGTCTGATTGTAGTTGCTGTGCCTGACCTACTTATCAGCTTTTCACAAGGTGGCTGAAAAGCCTCCCAGAATAGAGTCATACATGGAAAATCCTCCAGGAGTAACTCTCCATAACCGCTGATTCACTGGTCGGGTATTTGGGGGGTCATGCATCACATAAGGTAATCTCGTTCAGACTTGTAGTTTTCACGTAGGCACCAGTCGCAAAGTTAATTCTGAATAACTAGACTTGACAGTGGAGTGACTAGAGGGTTTCAGATCCAGAGGCATTTTGTGTGCTAGAATTTGGTTAGGTGTGACTGAGCAAATTAATGCGACAGAGCCCGGCACCACTTCTCGGGACTTTGGCTTTTGATGTAACCCAGTGTCATGCACTGAGAGTTTCCCCTTTGGTGATCAGCGTGTCCCTCTCTAGTTGGGTTCATGGCAGGGATTGAAAGGAAATGATATTGGCCTTTAAAGAAAATACTCTGTCTTAAGAGGAGTCAAGCATTTGAGTCTGTGTTAGAACTGTCTGTCTCAGTCTGTACAAGTCACCTAGTGACTGGTGAAAAATCAAGTGGTAGGGAGAAGACTATTCTTGTCTGTGAACCTTAGAGATGTGACCTGGAACAGACATAACAGAATAAACTACCATCTTCTCAACTGTTGGAATATTAAGTCACTGGGAACTGGCAGTCCCATCCAGAATGGATTCAGGAAGCTCAAACCGACCCCAGGATTAGAACTAGAGTGGCCTTTCTGAAAGAACTTGGAAAGCCAATTGCAGTCAGCCCTCTGCAGTCCATGCATGTGAACAAGAGTAAAGAATGTGAAAAGTTATTAGCAAAAACCATACGTCTGTGTTTCTCTCCCAGACTCATACTCTTTACAGTTATTCAGGTCCAAGTACGTCACCTTTCTCTCCCATTGTCCTTTCCTTGTTTGCCCTCCCCACTTTCTCTATTTTGTTCCTGTCCCCCACCTCAGTGGCCTTCCCCGCTCTCTCTCTCTCTACTCCACTGCTTCATCACTGGGTTTGTGGACACACAGAGACCCCTGGGGTTCTGGTCCTAACTGACTGCCTCTCGCTCCTTACGAACTCCCTGTTTACTGTGCCATTACAGGACTTTTTCCCTTGGTTCCTCTTCTGTGGCCTGTCGAACGATGTTTAACTCCACTCTGGAGTTATTCTCTAGCACTGGGATGTCAGTGAGAGAAAGGGGAAGCAAGAAAGGCGAGAGGAAGATCTGGAGAGGTCTCTGATGAGCCTCACCTGCCTCGCCCCACTTTCATGGAACAATTCAGAGCAACCTCATCTTTCGGTCCCCATATCACAAGGTTGGCCTTCTGCTGCCCAGCTAAGTGATCTCGGTGCTTCGAGCCTTTCCTTAATGGCCCTGCTTCCCAACCTTTGCCTTCTTTTCACGGTGCTCTTCTCTTGTCCTACATAATACCTGTGGAGCCTAATTAAGAGCTCCATTTTTTCTTCTCTTTTCACATCCGGGCCTTGGGGAATCTATTTTATTATCTTCTATGCTAGCCAGTCTAGGAACAAACACCTCGTGCCTGAAGTTTCCATGAGGCACGAAGAGTGTATGTCTGTGGAGTTGGGGGAAGATGCTGGTAGGATGCTTAGTGCGCGCGGACGCAACAGCCGTGGAATTCCACATCGGGGGTTCATCTGTCGCTTCTTACCACAAAGCAGAGGGCCCCCGCCTGGCGCACCCATTCTTGTCCATCCTTCTCGGTACGTTCCTGTTCTGAATCTCGAGCATCCTTCATCCACGTGAGGTCTCTCCTTTTCACCCCCTGCAACTCCCCAGAACTCCGTGTTTTCCTGTGCTGCCTGGTCGAGCGTAGTCTCGGCTTTCTGAAGTGCTTTGTAACTGGCACTTCGGTGGTACGGAGCTCTTGTCTCCTGCAAGAGCCTTGAAGGGTTTGAAGTTGAACTTACCACACAGAAACCCGAGCAGTGGCCATGATGATAGGTTTTTGTATGAATCTCCCCTAAAAGACCCAATACGAAGGCTGGAAGAGCAAACTGTGTGCGCTCCTCCGAGAAAGGCAGAGACGTACAGACTCGCTGCAGTATTAACCTGGGGACGTGAACCACACGGGGTTCCCTCAGCAGCTGCCTTGCCTGTAGGACAAAGGAAGGTAAGAGTAAGAGGGAGAACACTAGCTCAGCCGCCCCCTTCTCGCTGTAAGTGACCTTGACTCAGCTGCCACCCCGGTTGTCCTCTCTGATGAATCTTTTCCTTCTTCTGCTTTCAGCTCGGGGACCTGCTTCAGAAGTTACAGTTCGTCATGACGTACGTGGCTCCTTGGCAGATGGCTTGGGGTTCTTCATTTCACGTGTTTGCTCAGCTCTTTGCCGTCCCTCGTATCCTTTGTGCTTCTATTTTCACCCGCAAGCTGAGACTCACATTTTTACGGATGCAAGCTTTTCATTGAACCCTGGCAATGAAAAGATTTGAAAGTCTTTAAGATTACATTTTAATGGGGATGTGGGGAGGCACTTTGGATTCCCCTCAGGCCACTTAGCCTTAAAAGATATTGCTTAATTTTGAGCTCTTCCTGCTTCCTAATGCATATCCAGGATTACTTTATTTTCCTCTGTTTCTTCTATTTCCCACGCCCAGATCTGCATTAAGATATCCTGTCTTTTAAATGGAACGTTACTGCTTAAATTCAGTTGACTTGTGCAAAAGAGTGTAAATCGATCTGCTATTATTAAACAGGGTGGATAGGGCTGATGGCTCTGATATACTATTATAGATTATCTAACACTATATTAGGATAGAGTTTGGTAATCACACACTTGAGTAATACTCAAAACTCAGAATTAGATACACATAGATTTACGCAAATTCTTCTGAAGATGAAAAACTAATAGACAGTTTTGTTTTCTAGCTGCTCTTAGCCAAGAAGCCTAGTTTTATTTTTCGTAGGTTCTTTTGGTTTCTTTGTCTGTTTTAAGTGTTTTTCCATAATGATAATTAGTTTTAATTTACCTCAAAACAAACTTGAGATGTTTCTTGCAGAGATCACTTTGACACAGCTAGCTTAATTGTGTGTGGGGTTTGTGCATAAGTGGAGAGAGAGAAAGAGAGATTAATAAAAAATACTCTTGAAATGAGAGATTAGACAGAAATATCCTTGACTCAGACCTAAAATTTGTCCTCAAAGGTTTTCCTTCCCACCTCATTCATACTTCCTAAACGTGTGCTTGCCACAGTATGTTTCAGGAACTACTTGTCAGGGAATCCATGGAGTAGCTTGTTAAATAATAAAATCCCTGACCCAGCACATACGTTTAAAATCACATTTCTGGGGGTGGATCCTAGAATGTTCATCTTCAAAAGCCTGCCCAGGATCCTTACCCACTGGCGTGTGTGACCCCCAGTTCTAGAACTTCCTTCTGTATGATGTCCACACAAGGCCTGTTAAGACGATTCATGAACAGTCTCTGGGACCCGAACTTCGTGTACAGGCATGGAAACATACATGGGATAATTGTTAAATGATAATATATTCTAGGCTTTTAAAAATGCCCTTCTCCAGACTCATTTGTTTGAAAGCCTATTTTAAAGCATACCAGTTGCTGGTCTTACAACGCACGTTGTTCCTTGCTCCTATTCTTAAACTGCATTGATATTTCTGAAGTGTTTCAAGGTTATTTGGCGGAACAAGCTAAGGAAAAAAAAATTTCCAAGAGTGTGAGCTCTTACACCATTTTTTCCCCTTTAACGGCAATCATTTGCTATACCAGTAATTTTGGTTTTTCTAAAGAGTCCTTAGAAACAGAAACAGTGAGCTGAACAAGCGGTGATTTTTATTTATTTCTGAAGTGTGTCTCAGGCATCCTATCTAGAGTTTAAAGCCCATTTATTAAATGAAAACTATTGGATAATGCAAATTTATGGTTGAGGAGTTGCACAAAGAATGTGAAACTTGAAGCTGTGATTCCCAGTTTTACCCTAACTCTGGGCCCATGCAGATCTGTCGCATTTCATATGCCTGTTTATGCCTTGTTAGGTGAGTTCAGTGATACTAATTACTCCTTGGGGTTCCACAGCTGAGTTAAGACCCTTCTGGGAGCCATAACTTTCAATTACCTGACCTGCTTGTGTGCTGAGGGTTCACGCACGAGCACTTCATATCTGACAATATCTCCTACAAGAATAAGCACGGCATTAGTATCTACCTCAGATTGCACACGGTGCATATTAAATCAAAGAGCTTTCTTGGTGGGTGGACTCATTCTCAAGAAATTGAACATTTGAGATGGAAATTTCGCTGGGCATTTGGTGCTGTGTTTTAGAACACTCAACTGATCCCCATGCTTTGTTCCTTAAACTGCCCCTGATAGTGACATCCACTTCCTCCCTTCTCCTAAGATACAGAGCCTTCAAAGTGACCGCGGAGTCTGACCACTGCAGTCGTGTGACAGCAGACAGGATCTGTCGCCCCTCTCCCTCTTATCCCAGGACACCTTCCCATCCTTGACTAGTTGTAAAGGTAGAGAGGTGTTATCTGGAAGCTAACGTTTATACCTTTCCCAATCTAATGAGATAAATAGTATAGAAAACCGGATATCTATGCCGTCAAGACAAAGCCGTGAGGTTCCTAAGCGCCAGGCCTGGATCTTGACTAATTTTGAAAAAATGTTAATTATTTTATCACTCTATTAAGCTGTGGGTTCAATCCTGGCATCAGGAAGGGACTAATTTGCTCCATTTTGGAACTGAATTAGCGATCAGGCCAGCGGGGCACTTTTTAGTAAATTGCTTTTTCCTGTACTAGCATGTTTTCTCCCTCGGTAGCCTCTCCTAGTTTCTGAGCTTGTAACCTCCAGGGACGGATGGGAATGCTTACCCTTTTACTATGTGTAGAGACCATGCAAGACCACTGTCTTCTAGTAATTACGCAGATGCAGCCAGATTCTCTCTGTTAAATGTGTATATTGGGAAGCCTGAAGAATCTCTCTTTGGAATGTCCTTTTGAGCTGCAGATGATTTGTTTTTAGCTTTAAGGACTGCATAGACGTTTTCATTTTAAATGTACGCTACGCAAGGTTTTGACAGAGTCACCCTGTCCCTGTGGGTAAGAAACGAAGAGGGCTCATGCGTGGGCTCTCATAGGAGTCCTTGTTTCTTGCTATTGCCTGAGCGGTTATGCCCACAGGCTTTCCTATTTGCCCTGAGCATGCTGTATTTCTTTATTGATCTTCCCCTAAATAAAATAACCTCTGAGGCACCTATGCACATCTGCTCTACCTCGGACCTGTTAAACTTTATTTCCTTTCCTACCACATCGAACTTTATTTACAGCCTTGCACTGCTTTCCTGACTTAACCTCTGGCTAACCGTTTCTGGCATTTAAAAAATGGATGATATAATCTTGGGGGAAATACTTAGAATCGAAAAGAAGAGCAGAGCCAGCCTCTCTAGCATCCTGCCCAGCCCCAGCTCCGTGTGACTTTGTCCTGGTTTTTCTGCAAACCCCCCAAAGCCTTCCGGCCCTCCTCCCATCGGAGAAATCCCCCTGTGGCTCTGCATTCTCACATATTTTTCAGTACCCGTACTCCAGGACATCCCCCATGCAGTTCCCTTTTCTTCCCCAAGACAAGGGGCATGGTTAATTTGTCGTGTTTTGTGACCCAGGTATTTAGATATTTTCAGCTCTCCAATGAAGAGAAAACAGATGGGTGATAATAGATCTCCCAGCAGCTCATTGTTCTGTAGCTCTCTCTGGGAGCCGAGGTCACAATAAAAGGAATTGGATTTAAATTGTAGGACCATAGAGATGTTTTTGCTACCCAAACAGTTCAACGCCGGAATGGATTATTAATGGAGGATATGTCATTTCACTCCTGAAGTTGCTTGGAAGTAAATAGCAAGTTGGGAAAAAAAAAAAAAGACACAGTTATTCCTGAGCAAAACTCTGAGCTTAAGTCTGTGAAAATACTTGGGGATGTGCCTGCGACAGTACAAGGTTCTCCTTTTCTGGATTTGTGTGTAAGCGGGCGGTGAGGTCCCCACGGCCACCCCTCCCCCAGCACATGGCTGAGAGTGTATGAAAGCATTTGGACGCTTGGGTCACTTCTATGTCCTGATTGGCAATGACACATAGAGTCTTCCTGTCTGTGGCAGGCATTCCTTTTTTACTTTGTGCCGAAATTTTTGGAACACAGGCTAAAGAAATAAGACCTCTATTTGTGCAGCGGTGAGAAAGCCCCCTTCCAGGAAGTGGGAAGATCAGCCCTGTAGGAGATCAGATCAGACCTGTAGTGGGACTGAGCTCCCCCGCTAGATACAGGGACATGGGACAAGGAACAATGTGCCTTTGTAAGCCCTGGACAGTCTGGCACCACACTGCCCTCGGCCACCTCAACCACGGGTCCCACCGTCACCCCTGCACCACGGGGACCTGTGAGACTGGCAGCTAGGAGCAGTCCTCCAACGATGGAGATGGAGAGAGACTGGGGAGGTGGAGAGAGACTGGGGAGGTACCAGCCCTCGTGACACTTTCCTCAGATATCTAGAGATCAATTCATTGGTCTGCATCCAAATATGGCAGCAGTACTAATTTTAATATTGGAAAATTGTTTCTGCTCAACCAGGGTGTGTAAACTGAGTCCCACCAGGAAGTCAGAAACCCATACAGAGTGCAACATGGCTGTGACTTCCTGTGTATACAGTTTTAGCTTTTAAAGCAGACATGACTTGAGCCCTCAGTGTTCGATATATCATAAAGAATATATTTTTTTGAATAGTGGGAAAAGATTCCTTGAGAAACGGAGATGCTACCTTCTCCCACAATGCTATTTATTTCTTCTAAAAAGTGTAATTTAATTTTAATTATTTATAAAGCTGCTTAATACTTCAGTAAATGTAGCACAGTGCAGTTTTGTTCTGCTAATGATCACCCCAGTAATAAAAAGAGACTGTTCTTTTCAAACCTTAGATATTAAATCTTTGCCATAAATCATCCTGAGACCGCTGGGATTTTTAAGAGAATCATTTGGTTTTCACGCTGGGGAAATGAGACCTAGCAGGACCCTACTGAAAGTTTTATGTTCCTGACTACGTCTGCAGAGACGTCAAGTACACGCCCTCCTTTCTTTCGCTCGCGAGAAAACAGCTTTCACATCGAGTCAAAATCGGAAATAATATTTCGATATAGAATAACACTGAAAAATGGTTTTTCCGCCTTAACTCAAAATTCTCAGATTCCGCCATGCTTTTCTTTCAGACGATTGTCACCTCCATCTTTTCTACTCCACTGAGCCCGTTCCTCGGCAGTGTCATTTTCATCACCTCCTATGTTAGGCCGGTGAAATTCTGGGAGAAAAACTACAAGTAAGATCCTCAAGTTGGTGCTAAGGTGCTTTGTTAAAATTCCTGCTTCCGGTTGCTCCTTGACCTTCCCTGGCAAGGCTCAAGTTCCTGCCCCCAGGGCTGGGGGCTGAGCATGCCCCCCCCCCACCCCCAGCCTTTGGCTCCCTCCATTCCTCGCTCAGCATGGGGTGGGGGCTGCCAGGCTCCAGACTGCACAGGCCTGATTGCAGATTTGCTCTGGGTACTAGTCCGGGTTTCACTGGTCGTGCAGGAAAAATAGGTTTACTCACACTGCCCAGTCCTCGCAGGTGCTCTCGGAAAGGTTGTTGAGGGAGCCCACATGGCCCATTTGCTTGGCTGACTTTGCCGCTCGATGGCGTGTGTCCCCTCTCCGCAGTACCTTCTGTGAGTCTGCAGAATACACGTGTCGCGTGCGAGTGTGCACGCTTCACAGCCCAGCATAAAGGAGAACACCAGGGTTTCTGCAGCGCCGTTAAACTTGTGGAAGATGATTTATGTATTTTCTTGACTGTGTGGACGGGCCGGTCGTAAATTTCCTGCAGCAAACAGGGATGGAGTGGGGGAGGTTACTTCTTAAGGGAAGGCGTGAAGGTGGAGTCATCGTCCACTAAGTAATTTTCCAGAACTCCTCATGGCTGGGGGGGGGAGGGATTGAGGGGAAGGAGCTGCGAACAGGTGCTGGAGGAGAATGCTGGTGAGCTGGCCCATCTTCAGCAGGGGCAGAGGAGGCGGGCTTCTACTCCAGAACTCCTCCCCTACCTTACAGCCATACCTGTGCCGAGCCCCATAAACCCCCGTCCACCCTCAACAATGCGTCTGCGTTTTGCACAACTCTGGCCCTTTATGTCTTATACAGGACACCAATCACTAGGAGGTCTGTGGTTTCTGTGTCTCCCCTTAGATGGTTCCTGCGACCCTAAAATGCACACCCTTGTGGGACAGGCAGTAGAGGGGTAGTGATTAAAACTCAGCCTGGGGTGCCTGCCCGCCTGGGCTCACATCTCACTTCTACCACTTAACGCTGGTGACCTCAGTCCTCCCCTCCTCTTCTGTAAAATGGGGGCAAAATGAGGGGACCTGCTTCACAGACGTGCCGTGAGGAGAAAATGGGTTAATACACAGAAAGTCCGTGTGATCCCACGCTGCTGTGATCCGTCTCTGACTGCCCTGCATAGAAGTCCCCGTCCCCCTTGCCCCACGCTGACAGGTGTTTACCGTGACTATGTCCAGCGCATCCAGCAAGCTCACATTTAGGGGTGCCCTGGGTGAGAACTAATCGAACCTGACCCTCCCTGTGGGGCCAGTGCTGGAGGCCGGGAAGCAGTGGGGAGCCCCTCTGGGTTCCTGGCAGGTTCCTCATGTTCAAGAGAGGTGGGTTTTTTGCAGTGTAACATGTACCTGTGTGAAATTTTGCACAGAAGCGGGAGTCCTCTTTTGTGTTTGTTTAAAGAGATAGCGTGCGTATTTACAGAGCCAGAGAGTAAAAGAAAATGACAGGCACTGGCTTGTTACTTTAAGTTTCTTTAGGGGAAGACAATTTGAGGTATCTTTTTGGAGCTCTGAAACCATATTTACATTTGTAAATAAGAGGACCTGCAATGCCTTTGCTCTTTACAGGAAAGTGCGAGATAGTTTCAACTCTATTGTTAGTACAAAAGATTCCTTTTTGTCTCTTAGTCTCAGATAAGTTAGGAGCCAGTCTTTCTGGCCTGGAATCTGACATAAGCAAGATGCATCCCCATTTTCAGCTTCCTGACCGGAAGGGGGAAAGGACAAGCTCTGTGGGGAGCTCATTGCAGGGCCGCATCCTAACACCCGCGCGGAGCAAGGTGCTTCTGCGGTTCTGTGTTTGCTGAGTTCCTTCACTTGCAGGATTCAGTGTGGTGCTTGAACTGTCGGCTTTTGTGGGTTACTTACAAGTGTGGGCCTCTGGAGCGGGGTTCCCATTTCCTTACTCAGTATCACAAATCATTGACTCTGTTGTGAGCCATCATGTCCCCAGTTTAGCGCTGCTAGGTATGGGAGGGGTCTACCTCCTCTCGCCTGGCTGTGGGTGGGGAGGGGTCTGCAGGCACGTATAAGGCTGTCCAGCCTTTACGAGGTCTCTCGAAGGAGCCAAGTTGGAGAAAATGTTCAGTCCTGTTGGGGGAAAAGTGCCTGATGCAAAACCCAGGCTTGTCACCTGTGTTAAGCATCAGAATATGGAGCCCTGTGCCTGGCTGCTTGAAAGATCAGTGATGCAATTCAGGACAGTAAGAGGTGGGTAAGGAAATGGCAGGAAATCTCATCTGGATCCCTGCAAAAGTTCTGGAAAGCTCATTGTATCTAAAACTGTTGGTTTTTATTTCAAATGCTAATGACTGCTCACTTTCTTCTTCTATTTAATTGTAATGAATTTAAATTTCAATAGCCACATGTGTCTAGAGGCTACCTCACTGGACAACACAGAGATAGACCCTCCTCAGTCTTAATCTCAATTTCCAGCTTATTTCCCAAGATGTTCTGCGTACCTCACAGATTGTGGATTTTTCATCCCAAAACTTGCCTTGGGCTGTGACCTTCACCTAAGTGTCCTCCCTTCCTGCGACCTCCCCATTTCCCATCCATCCACACCCACCCAGATTCCACCTCTTGATGTAGGAGTGGTAAGGTTGAGGAAGGCCTTTGGGATAAGAGGTAGTCTAGCAGCTGCCTTTGGAAGATAAATTTGCCTTGTGGCCATCAGCAAATTCTACCCAGGATTGGCATAGACTGTACTTACCTCCAAGTCTGGACCTCTTTCTTTTTCATCTTGTGTCCCCAAGGGGCTGTGCACATAGTAGATGTTCTCTATTTCTTAAATGGATCGAGTCCCACAATATTGTGTAAAACGGAAAGGAAATCCTCATCTGGGTCTTATTTGCCGGTGTTAGAAAGTTCACTGTTAAACTAATGTTCTCTTGGCTAATAGCGGCTTAAAAATCTGTCTTGATGAGCTCTGCCCGGGGTCTCCACTTAAATCACAGGCAAGGACAACAAATGTACTGTTATAATAGTGCTTTGTGTGTATAAATCCACTTATGTCAGGGTATTTTAAAAGCTTTAGAAACACATTCTGATATTATGATATATCACCCTGATCTTTATATATAAACAATCACTAAATAACCAAACTTCGTCGTTAACGTGAAACAAATGTTTAGGCTAGAAAGTATTGACTTGTGTTTTTGGTTATCTCGGCAAATATCTTGGTCCTAAAGTAGTTGACTGTCTTCAGCCCTAATGAATGAAAAGTTCCATTAATAATGAGTTTGTTTGGATAGATCACAAGTCTTCTATAAGACATAAAATACCATCGCTACGAGGAGAACATTGAACAGCTACTTGAAAGACAAGTATAGCTTTCATGGTGGTTACATTTCTATCAGATTCTCCAGATTGGTTGTAAATGTTAAATCAGGGGAGCCTGGGTGGCTTGGGTCATGATCCCGGGGTCCTGCAATGGAGACCCACATCCGGCTCCGAGCTCAGCAGGGAATCTGCTTCTCCCTCTCCTTCTCCTTCTGCTGCCCCCCACCCCCACCCCAGCTCATGCTCTGTCTCTCTCTCTCAAAGAAATAACATCTTTAAAAATAAAATAAAACATTAAATCATTCTGGGCATTATCCTTCTCCACAAATGAGCATTAAGCATCTATGTGAGGGCACCATGCTAGGCTTTAACTAACAGGAGTCACTTTATGTGATCGATCTGCAAAAACATCCAACTCTGTATTCTGTGTCCTTGGTCCCACCCTAGTTAGCAAGAAGATAATCAGCATTACTTAATCCTCAGCTCTCACTGAGGCATCGGTAGTACATCCCAAAGTGTGAGCTTTGTAAATCTCTATTAAAGTTCCCGCCCATATGCTTGGTTAGGTGTTTGGGAAATTATTCAGTCTGTGAGCCTCAGTTAACTCATCTGTAAAATGGGTTGACTGGCGCTCTGTGCCTCCCAGAAGTCGTAAATACTGACTGAGACCTGGTTCACTGTGGTAAATGTGCAGGTCATTTCTGTGTACAGCAATTTTATCCTTAATCCTGTCCCCGTTTTGTTCTTCTTCCCTATATTTCTATCTTCTTTCATTCGACTTTTCATTCATACGTTTAGACATATTTCATACGTCCCTACAACCTCTCAGAAATCCTTTCTGAAATGGCAGAGCACAATCATACCAACCGGTGAAAGGACACAAGTATAGACCACGGAACACCAAATCCACAGACAGCGCGCTGCCCCACGTCCCTGAAATATTAGTCTTCGCCTTTACGCGCTGCGTTTATGTTGATGCCTTGCCCACCGCAGAGCCTCGTCCTGTTCCTTGAGCGACAGGACGGCCTGAGTTGAAAAACAGCTCTGAAGCTTCACTCTTTTGTGGTTTATCAAACGACAGACTATATGATCAAAATATTTCAACTAGTCTCCGGGGGCTCCCGCGAATCTCACTGTGTTATTTCCCAGCACCTTCGTGGGTTTGGCATTCAGAAGCGAGGCTAGCATGGACCTTTGGAATTACAGAATCCCCGTGTGCTGCTCGCGGAAGGGAGTCCTCCAGCCTCTTTTACTCTGGGTGGAACAGCCTTTGGCCTTCTTAGGCAGCCCTGGATGCCAGGAGCCATGGCCGTGGGCTCTTCACTGGGCTGCGTCTGTTCCTTGTATTGTCACCGGATGCCACAACTACCTGGATACACCTTCTGCTGCCAGCACACCCCGCATCCTCGTGCCTCCTACATAGCCCACCCTTCACTGCTTTGAAGACAGCTCTCTCCCTTCACTGCCCTCTTTCTCAGGCTAAACAGCACTAACTACGTTTTGAAATGGTCCAGACATTGGGCATCCTCGCTGCCCTCATCCAGATGTTTACTGGGCTGTTTCTAACTCTCCCCTCTAGCTTGTTCCAGATGTCATCTGCTCGGCTCACGGTAGATGTGACTTCCCGTGACCCAGATGTTCTGCTCTCAATTATGCCTTCTAAAATCTAAAATCTCTCAATTATTTTACTAAAGTGTCGCCAAGCCAGGCCTTCAGCATCCCAATCTTATGTGTGTGGCTTAATGAAAATCAGAAATTTACATTTCCAGGGTGTCTGGGTGGCTCAGTCAGTTAAGCACCTGCCTTTGGCTAGGGTCATCATTCTGGGGTGGCATCGGGCTCCCTGCTCAGCGGTGAGTCTGTTTCTCCCTCCTCCTCTGCCCCTCTGCTTGCTTGTGCTTGCTCGCTCCCTCTTTCAAATAATTAAACGAAATCTTTAAAAAAAAGAAAAGAAAAGAACTTTACATTTCCTTTACCAACTCTTGACCCATCGGCTTTAGTATTCCAATACACAGAGGTCCATTTCAATGATACCGTTCTTCACCTCTCCTAGCCCTCACTTTCACTCTCTGCAGACCTGCCACCATCTCTGTCTTCATGCATTGTTTGTTAACGAGGATGTGTGGGACAAGGCCATGCATGCCTGACTTGGGCAAGGCAGTCAAAGAAAGAAGTTCTCAATGTCACATTTTATTTTTTACCTTTTCACAATGGGGAAGATTTTTCTGGATATTCTCTACCCATTGAGCTATTTTAAGCATGGTTTGTAAGTTCTTTGTGCAAAGCATGGAGTTTCTCAAAAGGCAATTTTTTTTTCTCAAATGTAAAGCAGCAAGCTTATTTGGCTTTTGGGTTAATAGTAAAATGGAGCACTATAATTAAAATTTGCAATTATGCAGAGGTGGGATTTACATATCTCCACTTGCAATTCAGCTACTTCACATTTGCTTGGATGTGTTTACAAAGTGCCTGGACATATTGAGATAAAAGTCTTGACGCTCCTTTTTCAGATGTCTTACGGCTGTTGGAGCTCTCAGATGCATGTCTAGGCGTGTGGTGGGCTCCCACGTATTATCGATGGGAGTAATAAAGGTAGTAGGTAGCGCAGTACTGGTCTCATTTTTATATTTACTGAACACCTGCTCCCCTTCCCAAATATATTCATTCTTGCCCATATGTATACCCATTCTCGAAGTAGATTTTCATTTTGTCTCATTTCACAGATCAGAAAAAAAGGAAGCTCGGTAAGTTAAATAATTTGCCCAAGGTCACAGAATACGTCGGTGGCCGAGCCAAGACTTTAAACCAGGTCTGGTCTTATTCCAAGCCTTGAGCACTTTCCATTACGACCCGAAGCCTCTCAAATGCCTCCCACATTAAAATGATTCTGTGAATGCCAGTTAAAGGGTTTGCTTGGGGCTGGAAAGAGGCGCCATCACGAGGACGCTGGTCAGTGGAGGAGCCGGACTGGAGGGACAGGCAGTGCAGCCCAGGCCCCGAGGTCCCTTCCTGGAGCGCACCTGACTCCAGAAGTGGCTTCTTTGGGTCCGGGGGCCATGGCATGGCGGTTCTCAGCAGGGCTGCCTCCTTCACGGGCCCTGGTTACGTGTGGTCGCCCAGCTGGCTCTCAGCAGCTCCAGTGCCCGAGCCGGGAGGTGTGAGGGGTACCCTCCGAGTGTGGCCTGGCTCCCCCAGCCCTGCCAGAGCCCTGAGGGTGGGACCTCTCACACTAGGAAATCTGTGATCACTGACAATGTAAATGGGTTGTGTATTGGTTCCAGACCTTTCCAGGTCTAGAGCCAGGAGATTAGAGAAGAAATGAGGCTTCCATGACCTTCATGGGTACTGAGTAACCACCTGCAGTCGTGAATAAAATCTCAGGCCCAGAAAGGGGGTCGAACTAACTCAAGATGCAATTTTCTTTTAAAATGGCTGATCTGAAAAGTTCTCTTGGAGGCCATCACTTGCCCTTGATTTTCCAGGGTGTTCAGTAACTCCAGACATCAGTGACAGGAATGAAAAAAGGCCCACACTTTTCCTAGGAGCTAACGGTAGGTCTTTGGGAGTCTCCCTCCACAGAAGGGATGACACAGGGCTGTCTGGGTGCACATGAAAATTAGAGAATTTTAAGTGACTTAAAATGCTTTGGAATCACTTTGAGACTGATAGAAGAGATGTGTTTCGGGGTTACCACAGCTCAGCCACCACGGGGCCACGCTGGGACTCATGGTGCAGCCAGGGTGGGAATATGTTCCTTCCCAAAAGGAACGGAAGTAAGGAGATAGCAGCAGGGAACATTCTTAGTCACGGATGATAAACGAAAGTGTCAAGGCAGAATGAGAAGCCAAAGGAGCTCGAGAGTTCCGTGTCCGTGCAGCTCAGCGAAGCGCCTGAGACTTGGGGCTGACCGAGAGCCTACAGTCCCACCGGCCTGGCTCGGATTTCGTTTCCCTCTGCTGAAACTTCGCTCTGCATGCAATGTTTCTCTGGACTTTAGGCCTCAGGTAAGCAACAGACAAATGAGTGATACTGTGGCCAAAGGGCCAAGGCGAAAGAAAGACGAGAGTTCACACGGAGTCCCAGAGATCTGTTGTTTCTGCCTGGCCCGAGTGAGCTCTGGGGCCTCGGGGCAGGGAGCCGAGCAGGGCAGGCTGATCCACTCTGTCCCCCTGGCCTGGGGGTGGCGTGGGACGCAGGCCTACTGCCGCGGGCAGCCTTCTTGTCCCCACAAACTGAGACCAGTCTGAGAATACAGCAAACAGAGGAATGCAGGGCCACGGGACCCGGAGGGTGATTCCTGATGGCACACCCTCGCCCTGGGTCCCGATGGGGCTTCGGGCTGTGCGAGCCGGTGAATTCCGCCATTCCCAGTCGGGTTTTTCTGTCACTTGAAATCAAAAGGTTCCTAATAAAAGCAAATGATGCCTTCTATCAAAGGGATCCTCTCTCTCTACCTTTTATCTTGGGGGAGTGACAGCATGAAGGTCAGACCTTTATCACCATAACGCTGTGGTTCTAACTCGGCTGGAACCCAGAGCAGGAGCCGGGCGTCCCCTGGGGTACCCCCAGGGCGGAGTGGCGGATCAGGAGTTTTGAGCCTTTCTGGTTCTATGGCTGACATAGCCCCGTTGTCTGAGGCCAGTTCTTCCACGTCCCTTCTCTGCCTCAGATTTGTCTCAACTGGAATTTCTGGTCTGTGTCTGAATGCTGTTACGTCTGAGAAACTTAATGATGAACTTGGCCCCATCCTGCTGTTTTGCTGACGGATGAGAAAGCTCTCACACACATACCCAGGGGTAAGGTTTGACACTTCAGGTGTGGCGATGAGCTGTTATGCAAATATATTCCAGAAGGATGACGCTTTTGAGGAACTCCAATGCGGCAAATTTCTCAAATAGCACTGGCTCGAGCTTGTTATTCATGATGCTGTGTGCCTAATTGTACTCAGGGTCCTGTTAACATTTTGCTGAGCAGTTAAAGAATTTGAAAAGTGCAGAGTAGTGAAGTTGACCATGTGCCTGCAGGAAGGAGTCCAGCGTGCCCACCTGCTTCCCGGCTGTCTGAGGCTGCTGACTCCACACTTCAGGTCACGCAGGAGCGAGGCCTTGTGACCGAGTCAGGTTGATGGATGGTTTCAGGGGGTGTACGTCAATAACAGCATGAGGGCAGAACCCTTTTCACTGCAGCAAGTGAGGGCAGTGGGGGTCCTTCCCCAGCTTTTAGGGAAGTGTTGGAGATCGGGCTGGTTTCTTCCAAACGACGGAAAGGAGGAAATAGCTCTTAAAATCACGTTAAATCTGCAAACTCTTTTTCTGCCTTGGATCACATATGCAATAGTGCAGGAAATTTATTGTGTAAATTCAAGGCCTCTGTATAATGCCGGTTCACTCCCCAAAACCCAAGAACCCTGAGCACTTTAGAAGGTCTTTCCTGTGATCGGCCAATGCTCAGAATGGATGGCGGTGGCCATGGTCACTGTGTTTTCATTCTCCCCGTGACTGATGGAGTTGGCTGTGGGCAGGCTACTTTGGGTCCTGGGGAATGGGTGCATTTGAGGCTCTAGGTGAAATCTCCTTCCTTAGCATTCTAGTGATCAGATGGGGCTCCTTTAATCTTGTTACCTGAGCATATGTCCATGACTGACTTTAATCACACTTTAATGAGAGCCAAGAGACCTGGCCCAGGCTTTGCATATGGTTGCCGCTTCTTGTACACGGTGGTACCAAGTGATACCAACTGATTAATGGAAGTAGTATGTAATGTGGGCATGGAAGCCATACTGTTTTTTTCTTGTCCCTTTGGAAACATTCTGCCAGCATCACCAGTCATAGGGTTTATAATACTTTCTCGTGTCCGGATTGCTGTGTTTGCTTCTCTCTGTAAACAGTTACCTAGACTGACGCTCCCCTTCAAGATTTTTTAGATGAAAAATGACCAATGATGGGAAAATAATCACATACATGGGAATTAGAAAAAAAATCTATTATCTCATAAAAACAAGGGTAATTTAATGGATTGCATTCCTTTTCCATTTGTGATGCCTTCCTATGTTACAGTAAAGAAAGTATTTGTTCTAGGGGTTATAGAGTTGGAGCTTATTTTCCTAGTGTCAGGGAAGGCTTTGGAGAGAGGTATACTTTGAAGTTTGGGGAAGAGGGAGGAGAGAAAGTTCTTAGTGGGCTTTAAAGAAAATTGGGTAGGAAATGAAGTTTTTAAAAAGCAGTTTTTAAGAGCAGTCCAGGGTGATAGAACACTAGCTTTCTATGTAAAGTTATCATGAATAAAGAAAAGCCACCGGGGAGGAGGGTTTCTTAGCTTTGTCAAAGCAGCTGTTCTTGGCACTATTTTGAAAATATTTGTGCACCCCTCTGTTTACGGTGTTATTTACAATAGCCAAGATAGGGAAGCAACCCAAGTGTGCTTTGATAAATGAATGCATAAAGAAGATATATATTTATCTATATCTATATATATCTATGTATAGATATATGTAAATTCTCTCTATATATAATGGAATATTTATATATATATATATAATGAAATATTACTCAGCCATAAAAAAGAATGAGATTTTGCCATTTGCAGCAACACAGATGGACCTAGAGGGTATTATGCTAAGTGAAATAAGTCAGTAAGAGAAAGAGAAATATCATATGATTTCACTTATATGTGGACTCTAAAAAACAAAACACATGAACAAACAAGAAAACAATCTCATAAATACAGAAAACAAACTGGTGGTTTCCAGAGAAGAGGTGGATGGGGGGAATGAGTGAAATAGGTGAAGGGAATTAAGAGGTACGAACGTCCAGTGAGAAAATGAATAAGTTGCAGGGATGTAAAGTATAGCATAGGGAATATAGTCAATAATTCAAGAATACTGTAATAATGCTGTGTAGCGACTCCCCTTAATCGTGGTGAGCATGATGTAACGTATAGCATTGTCGAATCACCATGTCGTCCACCTGAAACCAATATAGCATTGTATGTCAACTGTACTTCAGTAATAAATTAAAAAAAATAATTCATTTAGGGAAAGGCTGGGGCAAATGCAGGACAACTGGGAGAGATGAATGAACTGATTATCCGTTGCCTATTATCCTTGAGCTCCTGGAGCCAAGATTTGACACAAACTATTTTAGTATTTGAAAAATCAATTTGAAAAACATTTTCAGGATAAACTTTACTATGCTTTTTCCCCATTGCAGAAAAATCTATGCCCAGATGTACTGATGCAGGGATAGCAAAAGCATTTTCTATTTACCCATCGTCTCTCATTGTTCTCTGGGGTGACTGGCCCGTTGTAAGGTTAAAGCGTTCTTTGTTTAGTTTTGCATAAGTTGGCGGTCATCGATGCAGCTCTGCATTTTAATTTCCTACCCAAAGTCCTGTGCAATGTTTAGTTGCCATTTTATGCACCGAGACAACAGGATCAGAAGAATTAAGCGACTCTCTCCTTTACACCCCTCACACAGTTTAATAAGTCATTAACCACGTTAGAAACAGAAATCAGGTTTTATTGACCTAACATTGCAGCTTTAGTGTTGGGGTTTTAGGACGGAATGAGCAGAGTGCAGTGTCATGCTCTGGAAGCGAAGAAAACAGCAAAGGAAAAGTGAAGCCCAGCTCAGCGGGAAACGTGCTGGCGGGCTTTTATTAAGTGCCACATCCCTCGGTGACAAAACAATACCGTGTGTTAATGGCTTCATGTTCAGAGACTGTGTCTTTTCAAGTTGCTGCCTCTCCTGAGACAAGCAGCCATGCAAACGGGAGGACCTGAGTTCATTCATCCAGGCTGCATGCACCAGTACACAAATGGGGTTCACTCATTGCCAAGGATGACCAAGCTTATCTTAATCCAAATTCTGTGCATTCCCCTGGTCACTAATGAGAAAAAAAGAAAAAAAAAAAAACTACATGTGTCTTCATTCGCAGGAGAAATTTCACCCACAACTCTAAATGACATTAGGCCTCTTGCTACTGGAAGGATATAGCACCCAGAAGTCAAAACCTTAAATCAAGCATGTTAAACTTGGGAAAAAACCAGCACCTTCTTGATAATTTAATCTTTATGAATCTGTTATAATCCTCTGCATCTCTATTTATTCAAGTCCCCCTTTGGCTGACTCTTTACCCAACCGCATGCAACTCGAATGTTTTTATTACTATTTATATTAGTTGCATTTGCAGAAAGAGAAGAAACACTTCTCAGCCCTTAAATATTTATGACCTTCCAGTGAATGAATAGTTGGACTTCATATCCTGTATTCGAAATGTTGGATAATCTTGGATTCTTCTGGCTGAAATGGGAGAAGCAATCTTAATTGGAAATGTAAGCGAGTTCAGATCAGAAATGAAAATTGCACGTGAATGCATTATTATTATAGTAACTCAATTCAGCTTGCTGTTAGCTATGGAAATTTTTTTATTTAAACTTTTTTTTTTTAGCTCTTTATAGATTCAGTGACAGTTGAGAGAAATAATACAGAGGGAGCTCTCATATATTCTTTACCCAGTTTACAGATGTTAACATCTTGCAAAACTATCACAATCAGGATACTGATGCTGGTACAGTCAAGATACAGAGCTTTTCTACCACCACAAAGTTCTCTCCTTTTGTCCCTCCCATAAGCTCACGCCCATCTTTCTTACTGCTACCCCCTACTTAATTCCTGACAACTACTAATCCATTCTCCAACTCTGTAATTTTGTCATTTCAAAAATGCTATATGGCTGGAATCAGACAGTATTTAACCTTGTGGGATTAGCTATTTTCTTTTTTTTTTTTTAATTTATTTATGTATTTGAAAGAGAAGTGTGGAACTAGGAAGATCGGTAGAAGGGATAAAGAAAGGGGGTAATCAGAAGGGGGAATGAAGCATGAGAGACTATGGACTATGAGAAACAAACTGAGGGCTTCAGAGGGGAGGGGGGTGGGGGAATGGGATAGGCTGGTGATGGGTAGTAAGGAGGGCACGTATTGCATGGTGCACTGGGTGTTATACGCAACTAATGAATCATGGAACTTTACATCGAAAACCAGGGATGTACTGTATGGTGACTAACATAATATAATAAAAAAATATTACTATAAATAAAAAAATAAGATGAAAGAGAAATGTGAGAGAAAGAGAGGGAGACATAGGAGAGAGAGAGAGAGTGGGGAGGGGCAGAGGGAGAGGAAGAAAGAATCTCAAGCAGACTCCCCTCTGAGCTTGGATCCCCACGTGGGGCTGGATCTCAAGACCCTAGGATCATGACCTGAGCCAAAATCAAGAGCTGCCGCTTAACTGACTGAGCCACCCAGGTGCCCCAGATTAGCTGTTTTCACTCACCATAATCAAGTGGACATTCGTTCAGGTCATTGCGTGTGTCAGTAGTTTGCCCCTTTTAAAGCTGAGTGCATGGATATACCACAGTCTCTAACAACTCACACACTGAAGGGCATCTGTGGTGTTTTCAGTTTGGAGCTATTATGAATATAGCTGCTATGACATTTCGAGTGAACATTAGTCTTCACTTCTCTGGGATAATTGCCTAGGAATGCAATTGTCATATGGTAGTGTTTTAAGAAACTGCCAAACTTTTTCAGAGGTGCCGTATACCATTTTACATCCCCTCCAGCAATGTATGAAAGGTCCAGCTTCTCCAGATCTTTGGCAGGTGTTTTTACTATTTTTTCTTTTAGGCATTCTGATAGGTGTATGGTGATCTCTCATAGTGGTTTTAATTTATATTTCCTTAATGACTTACGGTGTTGAACGTCTTCTACTGAGCTTATTTGCCATTGGTATAATCTCTTCAGGGAGCTGTTTGTTCAAGTCTTGTGCTTGTTTTCTAATAGGATTTTTTCTTTTTTTACTGTTGAGTTTTGAGAGTTCTTTGTATATTTTAGATACTGGTACTTTGTGGGATATGTGGCTTGAAAATATTTTCTCCCTGTACCATGGGTTTTTATCCTCTTAACAGAGTATTTTGCAGGGAGAAGTTTTTAGAAAGACATTCTTGTCAAGTGCACATGGACTCTTCTCCAGGGTCGACCATATGCTAGACCGTAAAACAAACCTCAGTAAATGTAAAAGGATTGAAATTGTACAATGTATGTTCTCCAACCACAATGGAATGAAATTATAAATCAACAGCAAGAGGAAATCTGGAAAATCCCCAAATGTGTGTCAAATAAAACTGTCTCAAACAACCAGTGGGTCAAAGAGGAAATGACAAGAGGAAATTAAAAAAAAACAAAACAAAACACAAACTTTGTGCTGGAGGAAAATGGAAACATAATATATCAAAATTTATGGAATGTAGCAAAAGCGGTATTCAGAGGAAAATTCATACCTGTAAATACTTACATTAAAAAATAAGAAAAATCCCAAATCAGTCACCTATTCTTCCACCTTAAGTGACCAGAAAAAGAAAAGCAAAGTAAACCCAAAGCAAGCAGGCAGCAGGAAATTATAAAAATTAGACTGGGAACAAATGAAATGGAGAATAGAAAAACAATAGAGAGAACAGATGACACAAAAAATGGTTCTTGGAAAATATCAACAACACTGACAAATCTTTATCTAGAATGACCAAGAAAAAATGAGAGAAGGCAAATTACTATAATAACAAATAAAAGTGAGGACATTACTACCAACCTTACACAAATAAAAGGATTATAAGAGCGATCTATAAACTGTCATATACTAACAGATTAGCCTAGATGAACTGGAAGTGGAAAACATGAACACCAAAAACTAGAAACATCACTGAAAGATATTAAAGAAGACAAATAAATGGAAAGACATCCTATGTTCATCAGTTTAAAGACTTAAGAAAGTGGTATTCCTAAAATTGGTCTACAGATTCAATTAATTCTAAAATTTCAAGGGACCCTGAATAGCCAGAACAATTTTTAGAAGCAAAAGTTGGAGGACTCACACTTCGCAATTTCAAAACTCACTGTAAAGTGTTACCGCAAAACAATGTGTCACAGGTACAAGAGTGGACATATAGCTTAATAGAGTAGAATTGAGAGTCCAAGAATAAATTTATACATCTGTGGTCAATTGACTTCCACAAGAGTGCCAAGACCTTTCAGTGGCGGAAAGGACAGTCTTTTCAACAAATGATGCTGGGACAACTGGATATCCTCTTACAGAAGAATGCTGTTGAACCCTTACATCACACTATATACAAAAATCAAATCAAAATGACTCAGAGTTGAGTGTAAAAAGCTAAAACTGTAAAACTCTTCGATTTGCAATGAATTCTTAAACACCAAAGTCACAAGCAACAAAAGAAAAATTGGATTATTGAAATTAAAAGCTTTTTACATCGAAGCACACCATCAAGGAAAGACAGTTCCACTCTGAGGTATATGCCCAAGAAAATTTCAAAGAAAGTTTTCAAACAAAACCTCGTGCACAGAGTTCATGTTCCTAGAATCATTGTTCCTACTAGCCAAAATCGAACACAATGCAGATGTCATTATTTGATGAATGGGCAAACAAAATGTCATACATCATACAATGGAATATTATTCAGCCATAAAAAGAATGGAATACTGATACATGCTACAACATAGATGAACTTTGAAAACATTATACAAAACTAAAGAAACCAGACACAAAATGGTGCATATAGTGTGATTCCATTTATATGGAATGCTTGGAATAGTCAAATCCATAGAAACAAAAGACACAGTGGTGGTTGTCAGGGGCTGGGAAAGGGATGAACAGGGAGTGACTGCTTAATGGGTATAAGGTTTCTTTTGGGGGTGATAAAAATAGTCCAGAATTGGGTAGTGGCGACAGTCACACAACATTGTGAATGGATTAAAAGCCAATCCATTGTTGCTTTGAAATGTCAAATTATGAATTTTATGTTAAGCAAATTTTACCTCAATATTTTTTTTAAAAAAAGTAAGTGGGACACATTTGTGTGGGTCTATTTCTGGGTTCTTCGTTCTGTTTCATTGATCTCTGTGTAATTCCCTCCACCAATCCTATTCAGTCTTCATCACCGAAGTCACATAATAAGCCTTGAAATTGAGTAGACTCCCACTTTCTTCTTTTTTTTTAAATTGTTTAACTAATATTATTTTTCTGCCCTTCTGTACTTAGTGAGTTTTCACTACTGTTTTAGCTGTGTCCCTCCAATTTTGATATGTTATGTTTTCATTTTCTTTCAGTTTACTTCATTTTCATTTCCACTGAAACTTTGTCATTGTCACATGGGTTATTTAGAATTGTGTTGTTTGGGGAACCTGGGTGCCACAGCCAGTTGAGCATCCGACCCTTGGTTTCAGCTCAGATCATGATCTCTGGGGTGTGGGATTGAGCCTCACATCAGGCTCCGTGCTGAGCACGGAGTCCGCTTGGATTCTCCTTCCCTCTCCCTCTGTCCCTCCACCCCACCCAGAGAGCGCATGCTCTCTCTCTAAAATAAACAAATCAATCTTAAAAAAAAATGTGTTGTTTAGTTTGCAACTGTTTGAATATTTTCTTGTTATCTTTCAGCTACTGATTTCTAGTTTGAGTCCATTGTGGTTGGAAAATACACTTGGTATTATTTCAGTTTTTAAAAGCTTGTTGACATAGTTTTATGTTCCAGGTTATGTTCCAACTCGGTATATGCTTGACTGTGAGGCGTCGTGGTGTGAACTTGCTTGAGTTTATCTCCAGTTTCTCCTCTTCTCATGGGACTCTGATGACTAGAACGTTACATTTTTTGTCATACTCCCACAGGTCTCTGAGACTGTTCATGCTTTTTTAGTCTTTTCTCTCGGTTGTTCAGATTATGTATCTATTGTTCTATCTTCCAGTTCGTTGATTGTTTTCTCTGTCTCTGTCGTTTTGCAACTGAGTCCTTCCACTGAGTTTTTTATTTTGCACACATATTTTGTATTATTTTGTATTTACCTCTATTGTATATTTTTGCTTAGAAAATTTCTATTTGGTTCTTCTTGTGTCTTCTATTTCCTTGCTGACTTTCTATTTTTTTGGTTGAGATTCTATTTTTTCTTTTGTTTCAAAAGTTTTCTTAATTGCTTATTGAAGAATTTTATGAACACTAGTTCTAAATCTCTGTCAGATAATTCTCTCATTTCTGTTATCTCAGTGTTGGCATCTATTAATTGTCTTTTTTCACTCTGAGATCTTCCTGTTTCTCATTATGACAAGTAATTTTCTATTGAAATCTGGATGTTCTGGGTACAATGTTATGAGACTCTGGATGTTATTTAAACCTTCTGTCTCAATCGCTTTCTCTGACACCACTCTGGCAGGAGAAAGGGAGCACTGCTTTGTTACTTCCAGGTGGAGTTAGAAGTCAAAGCCGAGGCCCATCAAAGGTGGCTGCATTGACAAAGACCCCCCCCCACCTTTTTTTTTTTTTGAAGATGTATTCATTTATTTGAGAGAGAGAGAGAGAGATAGTGCAAACGAGTGAGAGGGACAAGGGAAGAGAGTACCCCAAGCAGCCCCACAGGGCTCCATCTCACGACCCTGCGCCAAAACCTGCACCAAAACCGTGAGTTGGATACTTAACTGACTGTGCCAAAGACCCCCTCACCTTTGCTTTGGGATCCCAAACAGCTACTCCCTAAGGTTCTGGGAGCCAGAACTAGACCAGTCCTCCCAGATGGTAGCAAGGTTGGTGGTTACTTGAATGTCTGTCCTCAGGCAGAGCCCACTATGCCAACTATATAACCCTGTGCCTTCAGGAAATGACTCTCATGCCAAGTCATTCTGAAGCACATGGTGACCCAGCAGCCAGAAGAGCAGCACTGGCTTTGAGAGAACTAGTATGATTGTTAGTGGCAGCAAAAAGTAAAGATGCAAAACAAACCCGAATGAACCTTGTGTATATATCCAATTTAAAAGGTGACAGTGTCCTATTTAAGCTCTGACTATCTTCTTTTGTCTAGATTTTTGAAGGCCATCCTGTCCCATGAAAAGAACTACAGTCCATCCATAACTCCATTCTGGCTTTGCTCTATGAACAGACACCCATCAAACTTTTTATTCTAGCCAGTCGCACTTCCCCATTGAAAAAACAGGAATAATTCTCCCATAAATAGTCTGTGTGTGCTGACAAATGGGAATTTGAAGCAGTGTAATTAAATTACTCTTAAATTATTTAAGTGCCTCCAGTAAAACCATATAAGAGAGAAGGTGCTTGACTTAGGGAGACACATCAGGAGGTGAGAAAGCACAATTTGAGGGAAGAAACTAGCTGAGTTATCTGCATTCCATGTTAACATAAGGGAAGATGCTTCGGAGCAAGTCAGCCTATCTGGAAAAGCCTATGACTAGACTGTTGGTCTGTGGCCCTCCGGACGATGTTGCCTAGCAATGAACAGGGACTTGCCAGGCAGGTGCTAGGAAGAGTACGTGCACAGAGATGCACACCTAACATGTACCAGCATTCTGTACCCCCCTTGAGACTGAGGCGTGAGATACAAGCCCCCATCTTCTCTTTGAGCAAACAGAATTGATGTTTATGCAATTGGACAGTTAAGGCAGAAATCCAATTACTGAGCTAATTAGCACCTTTGAGTGGTAAGCACCAAATGTACAGGAGGAAAGCACTGGAGAAAAGCTCAAATTACCCAGTATGGCTGACAGTTCACCTTCTTAGAGAGTCTGGTGGAGAGCCAGAGGCCCTGGGGTACACAGGCAGCTTAGCTTAGTTATTGCTGATCAAATTTAGCCCTCTGCGTCCTATAGCCTTTTGAAAAGATAGCTTTCCAGTTAACATAGTTTTAGAAGGTGTTTTAATTCCCCAAGGAGTTTGATAAATGACTTTCTTTTGGCTCAGCCCCACTTTAAAAATTGTTTATTCTGCTGCTGAAAATTCCATTTGTCGTAGGTCTTCAGGTGAAATTAAAATTCCGTTTAGGGACTTATTATGCCGACATGGGATTTCGCCTTCATTAGAAAGAATTTTGTTGTTTGCTGCATTTTTCACCACCCTGGGCTCTTTTACTTTCACAGCTGATCTGAGGGTATTTGAAAGGAAAACTGACGCAGTAATAGAACAGAGTGGTAGGGTTTAACAGCCTTTTTGAGATGCAACCGAATATTTCTTCTCTCCATCCCATCTGCAGAATCTGTCCCACAAAGCTCCAACAGGATCTCGCCTAGATGGTTCCCGAATATCTGAGACAGATGAGGAAAAGCGAATACTTTTTTTTCTTAGTTCCATCTAAGCATTTTTTTTAAATCTCTTCTGATTCCCAAGAGACAAGTTCACAACAGAAGTCTGCATTCTGAGGTGTCTTCCTAAGCACCATTACTACTAACAAGTGCTTGTCATTTATCAAATCACACTCAGGATATCAACGATTATGTTTAAGTATAAGTTAGTGGCGGCTAGTCTCCCTTCTTAGCAGATGTCATGAGAGAAAAAATAACGTTAGAAACAGCATTATTTTGGACTCTTCATTTATTCGTGCCAGTTGTGAGCAAAGGTGTCTTCATGCTCCTTAGGGTCTGGTGTACAAGGGCGGATATAATCAAATAATCACACGAAGAAATATATGACATGGTAGAGTCAGCCAACCGGGTTCAAATCCCACACTTATGTGTGGCCTTAATTTCACTGTGTCTCAAGTTCCTCTTTGGAGGAAATGGGTATAATAATAATAATACCTACCTACGAAGGTTCTTGTATAATGAGTTAACTCTCGTGAAGTACTTACACAGAGAAGTGTTGCAGAAATATTAGCTGTCATCATTGGTAGTAATATTAACATGACAGGTTCCCCACAGGAGAGGTATGATGTGTGAAGGAGCATATGACATGAGTCTCACCTACAGCAGGTGTCAGGAAGGCTTCCCTGAGAGCGATGCTGGGGCCAGACTTGAAGACCAGAGGATCTGTCAGGAAGGCAGGTGGGGTGGTAAGGACTCCAAGTAGAGGACGCAAGAGTTGCAGAGGATGCCGAAGAAGGCAGGGTGACAGGAATAGGAAGTCGGGGCATGCTGAAGACATGGACAAAGGCTAGCATGGTTGGAGGAGAGAAAGCAAAGGCAGGGGCCAGGCATGCTAAAGATCAGTTTTTTTCACAAATGTGAGTAGGACCCTCATTATTGGTCAAACTTGTATGTAAACCTATATTCAATGATTTATTTCTAGTGAAAGCCCTTTCTTAATGGCTTCGGTTTAACTATATGAAATCACCATCTTTGTACGTCATGAACAGTTAAATATCCAAGGCCATGTGGTTGAAGTCAATCTCATATTTCATCCTTTGAAGGATGATGAGACCACCACCGAAGATCTGAACTAAAAAGACAAAGCGGGTCAGGTCCAGTTTCTCTGAGCAGAGCTGACTGTTGCGCTTATAAAGGGTTTCTGGGACATGTGAAGTTCAAGGACAGCTGAGGTATTAGAAGCAGAGTGGGTTGATACCATCGGCACAGGCAGTTACTTGGGGACACACTGGTGATCGGTCGCCCCTCGGAAGTCTGGAGTAAGTCCGACCCTCACTGGCTGGCTTTCGGAAGCAAGGGGCCCCATGGGTCGGCTCTGAGGCTCCGAACGGAGGTGAGCTGTCGTAACTAGAGAGATTAAAAACTGGTCCTGATGGCCATTTGTTGCCATGACTACAGACAATCTGTCGTCTTCTAAGTTTGTAAGAGCCAATTTCATCCTTGTGCTTCAACGGAAGAGAGAGGCCTGTAAGAAAGTGCCCAGCATTTGAAAGCGAGTGGTGGAGACACTGACTGCTCACCCCAGTTTTCTGGGGTCAGTTGGAAAAGAAAGATGCCTGTGTGTGCACCGCTTTCAAAATCGGAAAGTGAGTTACTTTCCATTGGCAGTTCAAGCCCTTGCTTTTATTTTATGGACCTGGTACTCAAATGTGATAAGGCACAAGCCCGGTCTCCCAATCCTGAGATGTCTTCATCTCTCCCGTCCACGTGTTTCTTGTACTTTTCCCTCTCTGCCTTATCATGAGACCCCTCTCTCTTCCTGCACCATTGTCACATTGGAGCAATCACCCTGATTGGTGAGCTCCATGTCCCCTGCGTTCCCTACCCCACAGCCGATTCTGGAAACCAACTCTCTCTCGTTTGTGATGATCTAGTCATGACCGTTTATTTACCCTTTTATGGTCCCTTCTAGCACACGGCGCGTGGATAATTCCAACACGAGACTGGTGGTCCAAATTGAAAAGGATCCAGGTAAGAAGACACCTTCCTCCTCTCTTTTTAAACTCTTTATTTATTTCCTTAGATAGATGGATTCCTTCAATCCAAACAAGGGAAATGAGTGCTCACTCTTTTTAGTCGCTGTGGAGGTGATGTATATCTCGGTAAGCCATGTGCTGACTAGACAGTTAAACCTATACAAGCAGGCTGGCCAAGCACCCTGATGCGGTTTGGAAATGCCTCTCTCTAGTACTTACAGTGGACGAGGTAGCTGTTCAGTATAGAATGACGCTGTCAGTGATGACATTTTAGTTTCTGTGTGACGAAAGGCAAGTACAGACTCTAAAGCTTGCTGTTGGTCTTGTAGCAAAAATACTCTTTGGAAAACTGTCAGCGTTATGATGTCCTCAAAGGCAAACCATTCCAGGATCTAGGGTCCGAAAGTCTTCAGAAACTTCCTTCAACATCAAGCTATGGAAGAATTTACCTGCTAGAAAATTATTTTACTTTTTGCTTTCTGTAATCTGTTTCATTTTTTAACCATTCTACCTCTTTTTTCCCGATAACAGAATGCAAATTTATCTCTTCTCTATTTTTATCCACCTCACTCTCTCCCCTGTGCCAAAAGTTTTGTCTAGGAAGAATTGTATTGTGTCATTATCTATACTTGAATTGCATATACATGATTAATTTGAAACCTGGAGAGACAGGTTTATTTTTTGTTGACCTAAAGTTCAGTTCGTCAGTACAACATGGCAGGGGTGGGCGGGCTACGGGTGTCTCTGATGCACAGCCATGAGACTCTGTGACATTGCATGGCCATTGACATCAGGCATATGGACAGTTTCACAAGTGCATCTTCCTTCCAGTGATTCATAATTGTTGTCTCATTTTAACCCAATTACGTGGATCTGTGGGCAAGGTGTTCTTTCTACAAAGACTCCACTTCGGTGGTTGAAACTGTTTTTGTTTTATTTAAATATCAAACACATTCAGGCCTTCCCTTTAAAAGGGGCGGGGGCTCAAAGTGATCTCATATTAGGGTCTCGGGACGCATGCTGATTCATCAGTGGAAATGAATTGAATGGTAGGTCAGGCAGGACTCATCCACACGAAAGTTCAGCACACTGATACTTCATTAGACTACATGACATGACTCAGCCCCCAGAACAGTTTATTTCTCTCCATTAATCATAATTAGGTTGGAAGTGCACTCATTTCAATTCGGCCTTCAACAGTCATGAATGCCCAGCAAGGATATTTATAATTTGATGTGTTATCTTATAGATTTCTTACAGGTGGATCAGTGCTCTTCCTTATGTAGCAAGGGGCCAGTCTTCACTTTCCTGCACCCCCATTCATGCTCCCTTTCCCCAGGGTCCGGAGCAGAAGGAGCTCTGTTCAGATCTGCAGGCCTTATCTGGACCTTCCCTGATGCTGCTTGCACCCCAACAGACAATCTAGAAGGGAACCTTAAGTTTAGCTTTAGGCGTTTCCTCTGTGGGGCGACTCTGCTTCTCTGACTTTCCAGGGCCAGAAGTTTACTCCCCAACAAAAGAGGCTCCTAAAATAGGAGTACTGAATGCAAACTTTTCTCGCGGGCCCTCTTGGTACTTCCTCCGCCCACAAGACCACAGAGCAGGAGGACGTCCAAGTTTATCCAGTCTTCTCTTTAAAATGTTTCTTTCCTTCATCATGAGAGATCTGATAGAGGGAGTGGAAGGGAGATTAAAGGAAATACACCACGAACCCCCCATTCCACGCCCCCCCCCAACGTTCCATCTCCTCTCCCGTACCCTTCCCTCACTCCTCTCTTGGTGTCTTATCCACCCAATTTGAATGGCTACAATTAAACAAGCAAACACGTAACTGCTGACAATGCCGAGTCTTGGCAAAGAGGAAGAGCAGCTGGAACTCTCAATCACTGTGGCTAGAGGGGATGCAAACATGGTTCAGCCACTTCGGAGAACGGCAGCCCCACTCCTCGGTGTTCACTCAGGACAAACCAAAACTTACATTCACATAAACTTCTGCTCATGAATATTTTTGGTGGATTTCCTCTTAATCACTAAAACTGGAAACAACCCAAATGTCCTCCAACGGATGAATGAATAGTGCACGCACACCACAGAATACGACTCAATGCTGAAACCGAAGACTGCTGGGTACAGCGATATGGCTGAATCTCAAATGCATCTTTCTAATTGGCAGTTACGTGACTATGCATTTATTAAGGCTCATAGGATTACACACTAAAAAAGATAAATTTTACTCTACATAAATCATCCCTCCATAAATCTGATTATATATGTAATTTAAAAATAGTAAATGATATCTATATGATGTATCTATTTGTATGTAATATGCAAGAACATGTATATAATATATAATAGTAGCAGTAATCATTTATATTGTAGCATATATATATATGTAATATGCAAGAACATGTATATAATATATAATACTAGCAGTAATCATTTATATTGTAGCATATATATATATATATATATATATATATATATATACATGAGTTGATGTTGTTTATTGTCTCTATTCCTCAATAACTTTGATTTCAAAAAGCCCCAGAAGTTACTTGACAGGTGTGTTCTTAAAAACAAAGTTTTCTTAAAGAAGCTGTAGGATCTATGGTGTTATCTATGATTCAACAGATATTTCGTCCCTTTTGCATGTTAGGACTTCTGCCAGTGTTGGGACACAGAAATAAGCAAATTCAGACACAGATCTGTCTTCCTTCATGTCATGTCTTCTTCACTTTTCTTTCTCCACTGCACTGAAGAAATCAAACATGTGTCAAATAACCATATATACACAAAACCCAAAAGTCAGATTCCAACTGTGACGGGTGCTTCAGAGCCGAGGATCTGGTGCTGGGAGACTGTAACAGGGATTCGGCCCCTCGAAGTGGGCCGTGGGCTTCCCTGAAGCAGCCCTGAAGAATAGTAAGTGTTCAAAAGCCAGAGAGGAATGGCAGAGCAACCCAGGCAGAAAGACTGGTGTCTACAAAGGCCCGGGGTGGGAAGGGCACGTGAGTCCCTCTGGAAGAAATTCTGTGCTGAGCAGAAGGGAGGAGGGAGGACGATGTTTGTGTGAAGTGAGGCCGGAGATTGAAATAGGGAGCAGATCCCACGTGCCTCTTGTGTGTCCATATATCATAGGTTTGCTCTTAGCTTATACCTGTGACTGTCCCAGATTTTCCCTGGGAATGCTAAGTTATATGGGATCCGATTATGGGTGATGCGAAGAAGCCTTGTTTCTATCTTCAAGAGCATGGAAAACCCACTAAGGGCTAGAAGTAATGGGGTTGAGGGGTCCTAGGTAGCGCATTCAACGTCGCAAGTCAAAGAGCTCATTCTGGCTGTGCTGCAGAGACTAGATGGGGCAGCAGTTCCCAGTGAAGCGACACCGGGGAGTCATAGGACTAGTGTGGCTGGCCACCTGAGAAATCATGCAGCTTGGGATAAGGTAGGGGTAATGCAAAAGGGGGAGGGTAGAAAGATGCAAAAAATATTGAAGAAAGTAAAACTGAGAAGCTGGCTTGTGAAGGAGTGGGAACAGAGATCCCTGGGTGATGGCTGTTTGGGTGGTAGTACCATTTGCTGAGACGGGCAACAGAATGCGGGCCCAACCTGGGCATGTTGGAGGTGAGGAGCATTTGAGACACACAAGAGCAGATGTTAAGTACACAAGGAGGTGCACAGGTCTAGAGCTTAGACAAGAGACCTCAGCTGGTGGTTTGAATCTGTAAGTCATCTGCATTAAGACAATAATTTAATCCATTTGTATAGATGAGACTGCCCAGAAGGAAAATAAAGGGGAAAAAATAGGAGGGTCTCACAAAGTCAACAAAAATGGGCAAAGTATCTAAAAAACCTGATTTATCCTTGATCAAATGACAAGTCACTGTTTCTTAGGTCTGCGTGTATAGGAGTAAGTACCCACTGATCGTATTTCTTGTTCTGCCTTTAGGGAATGATGACAACAATCTTAATTCCATCTTCTATGAGCACCTGACAAGGGCGCTGCAGGAGTCCCTGTGTGGAGACTTAATTCTTGGTCGGTGGGGTAACTACAGCTCCGGCGATTGCTTTATTTTGGCCTCTGACTACCTCAATGCTTTTGTTCACCTGATTGAAATTGGAAATGGTCTGGTCACCTTTCAGCTTCGAGGACTGGAATTTCGAGGTAAGAATCTCTTCATTGTGGAAGTTGTTGGAAGCTGGTTGCCTCAATTAACTATCTTGTAAAGCTTTCATAAGAAGTTGCCATAAAAGAGGAAGAATTTCATGCCTGTCCTATAGATAGATGCGGGATGAGGGTTTTATTTGTGTATTCCGACAGAGACACACCCCAGTCATCTGAAGGAGTAGCAAGGTGAAACGTATGGGTGTAAACCTTTGGCGGGGCAAATCAGAACTTTGGTTTCAATCCTTCTGGGAAAATCTCAGAAGTGACAGGAGGTTGTGTCACATGCGTGGGCTCCATGTGGGGGTCAGCCAGCCCTGAGGCAGAACCTGCTCCCGGGGTTTCAGGTGTCGTGGTCTACAGTAGGCCATCATTCCGCGTCTGAGCTTTTTCTTCAACTGTGCGATGAGAAGAGGAAGAAGAATGGGGGCCTCATAAAGTTGTGTGACTGAACCAAGATCGTGTGATGTGTGCACGATGCAGGTGCTTATTGCTTTGCGGTTGCTGAGTTGACCTGAATCTTGATGGCGTGACCCCGGTTTTCCCATTCATCCGAGTGGTGGAGCGCGCAGGGAGTAGCACAGTATACGTGCTCTCGGGGCCTTCTCCTGTGTTCTTTGGTCATTCCCTCATTCAGTACGTGTTTTTCTAACCCCTCCTCTGTGTCCGGCCGAGTTCTAATGCTGGAGGTGCCGCGGGCACGTGACCTCAAAGACTCTTACCCTCTTGGTGTTGGCCTTCAGTGGGGGATGTGGAAAAGGAACAAGTAAACAAACGAGCAAACTACTCACAATGGTGGAAAGCGCCCTGAAGGAGGGCAATCAGGAGTCTGTGACGTCACCGCAGGGGGCGGGGCTGAGGCGCTGCTACGTTAGACGGGGCGCCCAGGGAAGGCGACAGGAAGGAGGATGTTGCGGCTAGGAGCTTCTGCACAGTACGCGGATGAGCGGGGAGCCCTGACGTGACCAGAGCTCACGAGCAGCGTGGCACGGGAGGGGGTGGGAGTCCAGGCACGTGGGGCCTCCCAGCCAGGGTGAGGGGCTGCATTTATTCTGTGCATAATGGGGAGCCCTTTAGAAGTGTCACCCAAACAGGAGAGGAGGGGGAGACAGAGACGTGCAGGGAGATTTGGAGGTGGAAAGGGCTGGGCTCAGCGTTGGGAGGTGCGGGAGAGAGGAGGCTCGGCTTGCTCCCCATTTTCCAGGTTGAGCACCTGGGTAGACAGAGGTGCCTTTACTGAGACTGGGAAGCCTGGATGAAGAACAGCAGTTTGGGGTTTGGGAGGGGAATCAAGGACTCCATGTTGGATATTTACTTTTTAAACGCCCTTGATTCATCTAAGTGGATCTGTCTAGTAGCTAATTGGACATAAGAGCCTTATACTCATTCCGACGACATTTATCGAGCACTGGGCTGGGTGCTGTGAATACAGAAGTGCAGGGCCCACCTTAAGGAGCTTGGAGCCTGGCTGACAAGAGACATACTGAGCGATGAGCATCACAGCAGTGCCATGCATGGGGTGCCCTGGGGACCAGAGAAGAGGCACTGCGATCAGACTGGGCTGTGGGTCAGCTCGGCAGAGGAAAGGCTGCAGTTGGAGGCGGGGGGGGGGAGGATGGGGGGCACATGATGATAAAGAGGCACAAAGTAGCCAGATGGGGTTTCCAGGTGTTTTGGGAGAAAGGGGTCCCAGGCAGTGCTGGAGAGATGAGTAGGAGCCAGGTCATCGCCATCCGAGCCTCACAGTGACAAAACACACCTTTTAGTCAAGAACAAATTGCCATTACTTTCTATCTTTAACACAATCACCTAACTCTTTAACCCAGCCTTTTGGTTCTAATATCTTTTTTTTAGAATGGTAGGTTCTGTGGTTTAAGCATGTACTCTGTGCGGCCTTACAAATTCCAGGAATCTAATTCAGGGAACTTATTTTGGAAAAAGTTATTGGGTCAAGGGAGTAGCGATCCAGTTCTGCAGAATAAACAGAGAAGCCATGTTTCCCTGAAATTTTGTGCCAATGCCAGAAAATGCTGCAGGAGGTGGTGCAATAATGCAACAGAATTCCAGGTTTTCCTGGAATTCAAAGGAAGAACTTTTAAAGTGAGTCCGGTCGAACCTGAGTTAGAACTTCTTTTTTTTTTTTTTTCCTAAGATTTTATTTATTTATTTGACAGAGATAGAGACAGCCAGCGAGAGAGGGAACACAAGCAGGGGGAGTGGGAGAGGAAGAAGCAGGCTCATAGCGGAGGAGCCCGATGTGGGTCTCGATCCCATAACGCCGGGATCACGCCCTGAGCCAAAGGCAGATGCTTAACGACCGCGCCACCCAGGCGCCCTCTGAGTTAGAACTTCTATCACAAGTGCCACGCGGCTTATAGCTTCTTTGGCAAAATGATACTCGAGTTCAAGGCTTCCAAGTGGCCTGGACAGTAGACGTGTGCGGTACTGTGCCTGCGCGCCCCGCATACCACACACGGGCCTTCTCCTTATCCACCACCCTGAGTGTTCAGGCTTCGCCTCATACCATTTTGGGGGGCATAAGCAACCGTCACAAAACGTAATGGTTCAAGACAACAAGGATGTATTCTTTTTCACGGATGCGTGGGTGGTGGGTGGTTTGTCTGTGGCCCTCACCCTGGGTTTCTCAGGCGGCTGCGTTCAGCTGGAAGACGAACCAGGCTGGAAGGTCCGAGGTGCCACAGCCAGAGCTAGCTACCAACTCTGGTCCCTTGGCTGTCCTCCTGGTGCTGCTCAGTGTCCAGGGGGCTGGACTAGGTGTGGTCTGGGTGGTCTCCGTGTTCCAAAGAGGGGAACATGGCCACTGCAAGGCCCCCTGCGGCCCAGGCTCTGGGACAGGCACCCTGTCACTCCCACCATCTCCTATTGGCCAAAGGACAGCTCCAATTCATGCGGTAGTAAGTGGCCCTGTCACACAGCACAAGTCACTGGGGGCCAGTCTTAGAACAACACACTGCACTCCCGAAGCCGCCTCAGGAGAGATTGGAAGGAGGCTCAGAACCGCCATGCGCGTGTGCTTGGGCACAAGACAGAGGCAGTTGTGTTCAGTGAGACCGCCCAGGGGGGCCTCCCTGGGTGGTTTTTCTTCCTCCTGCCAAGCACAGGAGGACTGTAACCTGCCTATAAAATGGCCTAAGCCTACTGATGTCTGGGGAACAAAACACCAGTTAACCTGCCCCGGTAGCGCTCACTCCTGTACAATACATTTTCTTTGACCTAGTTCTGCTGTAGATGGGAACACGGTGCTGTTAAGAGAGCAGGACAAAAATCTACGTTATGCTGTAGTTGCAGAAGGGATCCAGTTGACCTGAAATGACTCTTCCTTTTTATATCTTTTTTCAACATCTATTACAGTATTCCCAGGGAAGATCTTGTTTTCTTCCTCCTCCTTGAGTATTTTTCTAAGATATCCCTTCAGTGTTTCACTTTTTTCTCCAATTCCCTATTTTCCCAAATAGCCGGCTTTATTTCAGTCAAATTTGACCTCCTTCAATATGACCTGGGGCAGTCAAAATCCAGTGCTCCCCTCTTAAGCACACTGAGCTGTCAGTGGAAATGTGAGCTGCTCATGGCACTGACTGAGTCTAGGAAATGCATAACACCCCGGAGGAAGAGGAAGACAACCTCCCGTGACCAGGGAGCGAGAAGTCCACCTGTCCCTTTCTCACTGCAAGGGAGGCAGCTGTATCAATAGGTTTTAACTGCAAGCAACAGAAATCAACTCTAGGGAACTTAACCAGGAGAAGGGTTTATTGGAAGATATCGCACGGGGCACAGACTTTCTGAGAAGGCTGGAAAAGCGGGCTTGGTGGCTGTAAATCAAGAGCCATGTCTAAAATCACACCATAGCCCTGATCCCACGAAGCGGTCACGTCTTGGCGGGGGATGGGGGGACCTGGGCGCTGCCTTCACTTTATTGACACCATGATCCTGGATCGTGGATGCTGCTGCCACTGCTACCCCCCGAATCTGGATGGAGAGCCCCCTGTGCCTGCGTCTTTGTGTCACCAGCGATTAGACCAAGTCTGGGGTGCAGCTCACGGATGAAGCGGAAACCACACGCATATGTTCTAGACGCAAGGGAGGCTGGGAAAGAGGGTGTCTAAGTTCTCAGTTGCCAGAGCGGGAGATGACCACTGCCTCTTGCCAACACTCATCCTGTGAGTACGTTGGTTGAAGTCATGCTAGCTGCTCTCATAGTCAAGTCCCAGATCTCCATGGCTGACACAACTGAGGCTTATTTTTGCACTCACATAGAATCCGGTCAGTGAGAGGAGGTGGGGGGGGGGGTACAGGATGGTTCCCTTCCACACCATCAAGGGTCCTGGCTAATAGAAGCTCTGCCTAGTCCCTAGCACATTGCTTTTGAGGTCACTCTGAGCTTCAACATCAAGCTGGCAGAGAGTGGAGGATTGCTGGAAAGACTGTTTCGGGACAGGCCTAAACCAGGAATATATCATCTGCTCTTATATTCTCCTGTTTAGAAGTGACATAGCTGTAAGAGAAGCCAGGAGATGTTGTCTAGCTGAGTACCCAGGAGAAAAAGTAAAAGCAAAAGTAAAAAGTTGGTGAACAGTTAGCCAGTCTGGCATACTGGGTAATTTTCCAAACATACAATGGAGGTTTAGATCCTGGGTAGCCCCCCAAAATAATTAAGGTCCATGGCCCATCCTTTTTCTGTTGGCTGGTACTGTAGGAAACGATTGAAACCAATTCAAACCAAGAATACAAATAAGGAAGCCACTTTTTTCTGTCCTATTCCTTTTGGCTCATGTATCCTAGAATAGAAATAAATTCTTTACTTGTTAATGTAAAGGAACGGGATTGTGGTGCCCTTGCTGCCCTTGGGTTTGTGAGTATTACTTGCATCTACCTAACCAAGGAGCCTTTCAGGAAACCGTTCAAGACTTGACAGATTAATCAGTGGCTTTAAATCTAAGTCAGGGTAACAGATAATGCACTTGAGAAGGCCAACAGTGCGAAGAGCACCAAGCTCAAGGTTTTTCAAAAGAAATGGAATCTATTGGATTTGAAGTCCCAATTAACCATCATTCAAGTAGGTGGATACAGAAAAATGGAAAAGCGGGAGTTGATTATCTGTTCAATCCATTTCTGTTTTCCTTTAGTCATCCAGGTGACCCAGGATGATGGGTTTGTGCATTTCTGTTAGAAGGGGAAACAAATGAATGAGGAGTCACAGTGCTGTAAACAAGAGAAGCCAGGCTACTTGAAAATACTGTCTGAAGAGGGGAAGAAGCAAGAGTAGGGGTCAAAAGTAAGAGGAACTGGAGGGAGTCTCTTACGACATGAATGTGAACTCCGAGCAAAGGAGAGAGCACTGGCCTGTGAAGATGACACCTACCCTCAGAACAGCCGCAGTCCCATTGCTTCCTCCCACTTAGCATATGGGAAAGCAAGGGGCCAGGAGGCAAATACATTCTGCAGGCTCACAGCTAGTTAGTAATGGAAGTAGGCAAACGTATGTGACTCTCTAGCTCTTAACCAGAATGTCTCTTTCTACCCGACCGTGTTACCTTCTTCTTTCCTTTCTCCTTTTGGATATTTGTTTGGATTTGTACTGTAATGCTTATTTAGTTTACAAAACACCAAGTAACTGGGTAGAATGCCTTCGGTCACTGGCACATCTTTTCAAAAGTTCCACATTATTTTTCTAGGTCCCCCTCCCCGCCGAAAGAAAGAAAGAAAGAAAGAAAGAAAGAAAGAAAGAAAGAAAGAAAGAGAGAGAGAAAGAAAGGAAGGAAGAAGAAAGAAAAGCAACCAAAAGCTATTTAATATATCAAGATACTTAATACGAGCATCACAGGTGACTTGGCCTCTCAGACTCTGGACTCCATCATTGGAACCTTAGTGTGATTTCTGAGTTCCTAGTGTCTTTCCAGCTCTGACAGTCCATCAGATACACCACCGTATGATGCACTTGGGGGAAAGTTGAACCTTTCTTCTCTGCTGGAGTCCAAGTAGAATTCTCTCCCAGGAGGTCAGAGCTGTTGGAGGAGATCCCAGTCTTGAGACCATGGCTGTGGACTTCCTGCGAATACAGAGCCACACAGGGAAGGTCAGCTCCCCTGAGCATTAGTGCACCGCTGGTGATAGGATTGGGCAGTGAAGCAGAGTGAAGGGATTTCAGGCAAAGGGAAGAGGAGGGCTTGCTATGATGGCAAGTGATAGAATTCCAAGGGCTGGGAGAATGGAATCCGTGGTAGCTCATTGAAAATAACAGGAGAAGAGGGGAACATATATGGCCCAGATGCAGTGGACAGATGGGTGTAAGGATGGAAGAATGGATGGGGTGGGGAGAGTACAGTTGGCCAGTATGAAGAGCCCACGCGAGGTTAAGGATGATGATTTTAAAGGAAGATGTGTTAAGGTTGCTCATGTTTTTCCCTAAGCCACACACAGCTTCCTGGGTGCAGGTAGAGAACAGCAGAGCTGGCCCTAATCGGGATTGAGACTGAGTCGACTGAGTGCCATAACGTAAACCAAGGACAAGGGAACTGACAGCATGTACAGGGGTGTGATGATGATGGCAATGGCCGGCCACGGAATGCCAGCTGAGAGAGAGGGGGAGTGAGGGTATGAGAGAGGTGGGAAACAGGATCCAGGAAAGGTGTCAGGGTTGTTGAAGTTGCAATGTTAGCAAAAATGAGCTGGACAGACAGGAGGTGGTTGCTGGAGGTTTGAAAGTAACACTCACAGGGGAGACAGGCTTTGGTAATTACAAGCTAGGGTCATGGCTGTGGAAATGAGTGGCTAAGGTTGAGTGAAAGATGGAATCATTAGAGGAGTGGGTCGGGGGCCAGGATGCCGGAAGGAGCACCTCTGTGGATCCTGAAATCTCCAGAGGAATGGCCAGGGGTATGCTGGGGAGTGACAGTGACCGCAAGCCAGAATCTCCATGGACTTGGAGTGACCTAGAGGGCCCTGGAAAGAGGCAATGAGGGAGAATGGTGCAGGGTAGACAGAATGCCCTGACAGCATCCCTGAGAAGCAAGAGGGCATCTTCCATGCCCCTCAGACCCAGGGGTGAGAGGGGTGCAGGAAAATGATGAGCCCCACTCCAGAGACAGAAGGGACAGGGAGAGCCAGCTTTCCAATAGGGCGCCAAGGAGAAGAGGAGAACATGCAGAGAAGTTGAGGACTATCAGATCATGAGTTCCCGAGGGCACAGCAAAAGGATCTCAAAAGTTTGTGGCCTGGGTGGAGGTCAGGTGGAAGTTAGGACCAGGTCAGAAAACGTGATTTATACAGCGCTATGGAAACTAGGCTCCCTGTGGCCCATAAAATGAATGGCTGTAAAGCAACGTGCTCTCAAGGGTGATGAAGCAGATCCTATCCTCTAAGTCTGGGTCACATGCATGGGAAGTTTGGGGACTACTGAGATGGAAGTTAGTTATGCATGCAGCTTTCATTAGCCTCATTAATACAGGACCACAACATTTTTATCACAGCAAGATCAGTTTTCCAGAAATCTTCTTATGGGAGGTCTTAGGAAATATTAGTGTCATTTGATAAAGTGGGGTTTTGGGAAACCCCTATCAGAAATGAATGATGTTATGTGGACATTAACCTTTTCTATTAGCTATCTAACTACAGTTTTCTGACAATTTATTCTTTTCTCAATATTTCTTTACAGTGAATGGTACTGCATTTATATATGTTTTCTTTTGTTTATGCGTTCCCATGGGGTCAAATATTTCCACTGTTTGCTTATACAGTAGCTCAAACAAGAAATCCAAACCAATATAGATTACTTTGTCCTCCTATTTAGAACAAAGTCGTGATGAAAATTATGGGGTTTTTTAAGGACCTCGTACATCTAGATCATGAATCTTGGGGATCAGGATGTGACCATGCTGTTGGCCACGTGGCCACATGTGGTGGGTGGTCAATAAATGTTTCTTGATAATAAAAACATAGGTCACAATTTAAAAACCAAAGCCTATTTTCAGTATTCTTGCGAAGTTTATAGATGCAGTTCTTTACTCATGCAGGCTGTGAAATATTGATTCAACCCAGTGCTGTTAGACTGTGAGGCTCTCAAAGGCTGACACTCCTTGCTTCATTCATGTCCCTCCCCCAAGGGTGTTGACTGGCTCACGCAGGATGCCCAGTACATACCGGTTGAGGGAGAAAGTAGAAGCCGTCTAAGGTTTCCTGAGCATCAATTCTTTGCCAAGTACCATACTAAGCAGTTTAATTATAGTCTTCATAATATTCTAGAATATTCCTCATAATAACTCTATAAAGTGAGCGAGTGTTATTATCCCTATTGGAGACATAAAAATATTGGGGGAATGAGGTTCAGTAAGTTGCTCCAGGCTTCACAGTCCCCAGTGGTGGAGGAGGGGTAAACACATGGATGTGGATGTCTCCGAAGTCCATGACCTTTGCAGTATGCCACACTGCCTTGGAGGGACTGAAGGGAGTGGGAGAGGAGGGAGGGAGGTAGGGAGGGGGGAAGGAAGGAAGGAAGGAAGGAAGGAAGGAAGGAAGGAAGGGAGGGAGGAACAGAGGGAGGAAGGGGAAAGAAAAGAATAAGCAACCATTTTTTAAAAGTCTCTCTGGTTGTTGAAACTTAAAAGCTTTACCTGAAAGTGCTCTTAAATATTAAGATGGCATCACCACTCAGTTGCTTGAATGACCAACTGCCTTAGCAACTGTGAAACCTGGAAGGCTCTTGCAGAATGAACGTGGGAAGCTAAGGCACGTTATCAGGACGTAGCCACACATTACCAGCGGATCTGGAAAACATCAAAAATGGGATTGATATGCCTGTTTGTGTGAAATGTTCTCAGCTGTCTCATAGTTTGGCTAACACCCCATAATCACCCGCCTGTGGGGACATTTTTAAAATATCTGTGTCACTAATCTTATCTAAAGTGAATCCAACCCAAACCTTTCTCCTAACTGGCAAATCCACAGAGAGCCATAGCTGTCCCACTAATCTTGAAACTATCTAGAATTCTTTCTTCTTTATGGCAACATTCAAGTCATTAGCGAGTCCTGAGTTCCTACGTCTACCTGGCTCGAGTAATCGGTTAAATCCCTCGGGTCCAAACTTTACCCATAAAATTATAGGTTCTCCATTCAGAATTCCTAAACACATATTCTTCGTTTCAAACTCTGTGACACGTTCGTGAGAGAGACAAAGCCACACTTGTCTAGATAGCCAGTCTGGGAAGGAGAGGGGCTTTCCTGTTGAACGTTCACAGAGTTTGCATATTTTAACAACATTCAAAAATAAGTCTGTTGGAGAAAAGTAAAATAAGACAACTTCGAGTTAAATATGAGTGAGAAAGTATTTGAGTCTTCTGGGTAAAGTTGAGTGTGTTGGTTTTTCTCATCTGTGAGTGGGGCAGGAGGGGGAGAAAACCATAGCATTCGCAGAGATAATTGCTATATATTCAGTGTTTCTTACACCTAAGCTTCAAACCTGCCCAATATAAGTTGCCGTGTACACGAAGTGACTTGGTTCTTTTGATATTCTCCTAGGGGCTGGTAGAGAAAAGTAAATTCAGAGAACTTTTGCTTATAATTTGTGAAGTCTTACTAGACAGTGTATGATAAGGGGAAAATACTGATTTTAAATTCAAAAGACCAGACCCTTCTACCAGAGAAGTTGCTTGAGACTCAGTGTCCTCATTTATAATAGGAGAAATGACACCTGCATCAGCAGGTTAATGTGTGGGAGAAATGAGATGCTATCTGAGATACCGTTTTTCAAGTTGATTGATATGACATAAATACATGAGGTTTTGAAATAAAAATCCTCCGAGAAAAAACAATGCTGTTTCACAGAAAGGTATTTTGCCACATTTAAAATCCAGCCTGCCAAACAGGACATTAGAGGATTTTTATTCATAGGGGTATGTCTTAAAACAAATTGAGTCTCCTCAGAATAGAAAAGGTTACAGTAAAAACTTCTGCTGTGCCCACAAAATCACACGTGTATAAATTATTCTAACATATTTTTCCCCCTCCTGCGCACTGGGCCAATGCACTTCTCCTAGATTCTCCCCGTGATACTTGAAAGGTGCATGAGTCCAATGCTGCCGAAGGCCTGGAACTTGGGACTGAGGGAGAAATTATCCAGTAAAATAATAAAGAACTAAACTCATTCAGTGTCTCAATAGACCAATCCTACTCCTTGACTTCCTTCTGCTCCGTGACCTCGGTCGTGTCACATATTCTTGGCAATCATTTTCTCCATCTTTAAGTTTGGATTAATTTCAAGGGGGTGATGGTCAAATGGATGTTTAGCCAGCAGGAAATGGGATGTGTAATAGGACAGCTTTACATATAAACATATACTTGTTAGAATAATTTTTTCTTCCCAGAAATTAAATCTGGTGAGGTCTAGCAGATAAAGAAGCCTTCTCCCGGGGCAAGTAGCTGGGGATAGATGACCAGCCTCGACCTTTCAGCTCCTGTTCCAGGATTCTGTCCCAGAGAGTAGTGCAGGGTGAGGAGGGGCGGAGAAAGGCATCTCGGTGACTTTAAAACTATAGAAGAGGTTTGCGGGGTGGGGAGCGAATCACACTGTGACTTTCCTGAAAATGAGCATGATTCAGAAACCTTAAGAAGTCTTCTCTGCTATTATTTCATCTGGCCAAGAACGGCCCTTGATGGAACCAGCTGGCAAGAGGCAATGCTAGTTTCATTCCTCCCGTTAGCATGTCTATCATTCTCTGTCCGGCACCATTCGAGAAGCTCACTGGGGGGACACTTCTCCAACGAGAGCTGGCTGGGGCCAGGCTCTATCTCACACCTCTGCCGTGTCTCCAACACGTAACACGCGTATGTGAGGTTCAAACGTTCGTGAACGTGAACTGCTCTGAGCTTAGCTTTGGCCATATCTGGTGGCCTCCTCCTTTTGTGGCCCTAGGCAATTCAGGAACGACCTTAACTGTGACCTCAAAAGGGAATACGATTTATAAAATCCACACATAGCCTGAAGTGTGTGTCTCTAAGTCCCACCTGAGCTTGGAAAGCACTGGACAGATCAGATCTTTGCCTAATTACAATCCACTCCATGGCCAGGGACTGATTCTCTCCTATCCGTCCCCTCCTGGTGACCTTGTTGCTTAGCACCTGAGAAACTCCAGCCCAGTGTCTGGCCCGCTGGGCCCAGGAAGGCATGACCATATGGAAACTCAGCTCAGATAAATGTCCAGTGAAGTCATTTGAAAACGTTGTTCCTGGAGAACTCTACACGTAGTAATGATGATATGTGGGGTTTTCCTTGGAATCCAGTTAGATTCTTTGGGGCACCTGAGCAGTGTTTCTCAAAGTACACATGTCAGAAAAGGAGGAAAATTGGAGGGTCGAGAGGCCCGATCTTTACAATATGTCATGCAATTCGGCTTTATCGTGTGTGTTCTCGCTGGAAGGTTGTAAAGCGAGCTGACATTGTCCTTCAGTGAAGCCTTCCTGCTGCAGGGGACCATATTTAATGTGTCCCTTTGAAGTCCCCCGATCTCCCGATCTCTTGGTAAACAGCCCTAGTTCCCGTCCCCACCACTTTTCACGTGCCGTGGGACCGTGGGTGGCTGACTTCCCCTCACCGGCCTCTTCTTTGCGCTCCAAAGCTGCAGGGGACTAATTCTTAACTGCAACCCTCGTGTTTCCTTAAGACTCAAACATCCTGACTCCCTGTCTGTTACCTACAAAATCAAGTTCAAGTGCCTCCGTGGGAGTCAAGTGTCCACTCCAGTCACCCCCTGAGTCCTGTCTCCTCGGGCCCAGGCTTCCCAGCCTGGATGCCTCCTCCCCCACGGGGCTGTTTGGAATGGAACGGGGGACACCTTGGGTTGAGTTTCGGTTACCGGACCTTCTGTTCAGGCAACCGCTCTCTTTGGCTTCCCGGCTTCCCCAAGAGAGTGTCAGCTCTGCCTCCGGCCTGGCTGACCATGAAAGCAGGATGCCTGCGCTAACAGCCACACAGAGGATCTACGTTCCTGGGCTTGTCAGGGACGAGCACGTTAAAATTCACTGCCGCTCAGTACACCGTAATTCGCAGAATGGGGGGACACAGAACAATCTGTAGCAAGGATTTCCTCCAAGGGCTGAAGTTCTCCTGTCCTCAACGGTTTCTACAACCGGCCCTTGGCAGACACTCGAGAACCACATCCCTAAAACTGAATCGTCTTGGCCACCTACAGAGAGCCTTGTTCTTTATTGCACTTTGTTCATATTAGACCAGCTTGCGGAAGCTTCTGTCTGTACTCTCTGGGCAATGCTGTTAAGGATGGTGTTCACCGTATTGCACAATATTCCTTTTATTAGGGTCCTGGGAATATTATCTTTCTGGCGTCTTTGCTAGAAATAGCTATGACCCTTGCAAGGAATTATTTTGTTGTTGTCTTAAGGACACAAGTTCTTTTTGCACGTTGGCTTCTAGAAAGCCCCCACGCAATCTGTGACCCACCTTTAGTAACTAGATAGGGCATCCCAGAAGGCAGTGTGGGTCTCTTGACATTATTCTGGCTTCATCATATTTTTTCTTATCCCCATTTTTACTTAGATTTTATCATTTGCCATTGTACTGTGTATGCCTTTTTAAGTTGACTTCATTCCTCTTGGGAAATAAGTGTGAATGAATAAGCCAGGCCTGGCCTGTCGCTGGTAGATACAGCAAGCAGCACTTGAAGCGGAGCAGTGCTCGCTGTTTGGGGAACCGGCGATGAGAGGAAGAAAGGGTCGGTGGTCAGGAGAGCTGCCAGATATGCCAGGAATGGCCGCCCCTCATGGTAGCCACACTCAGGAAATGGATACGCATCCTGTGTGGCACACATCTGGGATCTACTAGATACATCTTCGGTTCAAAACATTAATTCCTACTGCTTTAATTAGGCATTCTCATCTGTCAGAACTAAGACCCTAAGAGACTCTCAAAATAATTCAAAAATTATTTCCCGAATGCCTTCGTAGGGCCCGCTGACTTAGACCGTGAGAACACGGCGACACAAAAGGTGCCAAGAGTCAGTTTCAATGGAAACACCAGACAGAAACAGCCAGCCAGCTCGTCATCCATTGACACCGACGGTGTGAGAGGTCACGGTGTGGGGACAGCGGGCCTCCAGTGTTCCCTTTGGAGGGAATGCTCGAAACCCCGTGAGCCTCTCCGAGAAGACTATGGTCTTGACTTGCACGTGAGCAACAAATTAGTGCCTGAACAGCAGTGACTGCGTTATTTTCATCTTCTTTTACCCTGTGATCCTGACTCTGCATCTTTTGCTCCTAAGTGAAGGTGCTGAGACCTACCTTCACTGAGTGTTTATTAAAAGCCCACAGCAGTTATGATGTCTCTGTCGAATGGCGGTCCTTCACGGGGCACTGTGTCCTCACCTGTCCTTTCGTCCATGTCATTCTTCATGGTGTGCGGTTTTACTTGTCTCATTCACGTGGTGGGAATCTAAACTCTGCATTGGATTGTGTGTGCACGCACACACACACACATACACACACACACACACCTTCCAGTTTGTTTGATGTAAGAGGGAAACCAACCAACCCTGACATTCAGCCCCACATGATAAATGCCAGGCCTGCTTGGAGAAATATGGAGAGAGAAATTGTAAAGAAATGCAGATTTTTGAGACATGTCATTCAACCAGTTTTGCTAAGCTATTTGAGGTGAAAGTCCTCCTCTCTGCTTCTTCCTTGTCTAGTCTAAGAATTGCCTCACTTCTTCATTGAAAGAGAGTTTCTTGCTGAATTCTATTCCTTACTGGCAGAACACCTGTGTGGTTAGTGTGCCATTTGGTGGGATGAGACACTCCCACCCCCAGAGTCTAGTGCCTGCAGTCCTAGGGTCTCAGTGGGAGGATCGGTTAGGACACCATGGTCATTGCTCACTCTGGAAGCCCCAGAGTGTGCAGTCTGAATTACTCACTGCTTATCGTTCATGTATGTCTTTCTGTACATCTCTACCAGTTTTATCTTGCAGAATGAGCTAAGAGACCCTTGAAATGCCTCAAAAAAGAGTGCTTTCAGCTAAGACCCAAAGCAGTGAAGTTTTCAGGAAAGACAAGATCTGTTACACTTGATGTTACACAACCTGCTTGTGTTCCCCCTTCCTGGTCAACTCCTATTTCATTGCCTGTTATCCTAACAGTTCTGTGTGTACATTATTATTGAAGGTTGTAGTTTTCCATCTCTGACCCATTATGACCATCTCATTTGTACTCTTAGAGAAGCTTAGTACCAACAGTGATTTTATCTGCCACATGCATAATGTAATCCGCTGTGCGTTTTCTCAATAGGGCATCCGTTGCCATGCATGCAGTTACCTGGATTAACATCTTTCTTTCATTTTTTCATTCAGTCATTCATTCAGGCATCCCACCAACCACTTTGTTAGCATCCACTAAGTACCAGGCACTGGGAATAATGATGTGGGATCTTGGAAAAAGTGAATGGTATGGAAATGGATGTAGGGACAGTTTTTGTGTTTGTATTAAGTCTCAAAAGACATGTCGAAGGATTCAGAGAGTTACCCTTTTGGCCATGATTGAGTAACCGGTACTGGACTATCCTTCCTGCCATAAGCAATTCTAAAACTGGGAAAAATATATTCATCAACTGCTTTCAGATATTGAACAGACAGTGTGAGGCTGTGTCCATTGAGAGAAAGGAGACACACAAAGCAAGCTCCATAATAATTACCTTTGCTCTCTTCCTGGAGGCCCTTTCCTATCTGTAGTAGGGGGAGGTGGCATCCAAACAGAATATAGTTGCCTCACTGAGCTACGGAGGCAAAATCAGAGTTCTGGACCGCTAATATAGCTGAGTCTGTGGGTCGGAATAGCAGATAGGAGTGAATTTCACAGAGAAGGTCCTGCAGAAATGTGTACAGGGATCCTCTTCAGTGATTGATTGACTGTTAACCTGCTGAATGTTAGAGGCGAATCCTGGCAGAGAAAAGTAACTGGGGAGATGTGAGCTAACTGGAGAATATGGAGGCTGAACAGTCCCAAGATGTAGAAATTCCAGTGATCCAGTGGAGACACCTTGTTGAACCTCCCAGGAATTCAGCCAAGACCCCAGAAAGCCCAAGCTTTAGGACTAGAGATACCATCACCCTAGAGGTCTACTCTAGACACTCTCAAAGATTAAAAACAAGTTTCAAAGGATCAAGCTGATAAGCTGATATGCAAATTAACTACTTAACAGAACATAACTCTCTCTCAAAGAAGACCAACAAAAAGTCCAGACTGTCAACACTGTAACATCAGCAATATTCAGTATACGATCAAAGTTTCTAGATATGAAAAGAAGCTGAAAAAAGTGATCCCATAACCAAGAAAAGAAAACAATAAAGAGAAACGCACCCAAAGATGTTGGAGGTAACAGAAAAGAAGTTTCAGACAGTTATTAATATGTTTAGGAAGTCAGAGGAAAAATTATCATAATGAACGATCTGATGGAGACTATCAGTAGGAAAAAGAAACTCTAAAAATGAATGAAACATTTAGAGCATACATTAGAGGATAGAAGAAAAGATCAGTGGACTTGAAGACAAGGCAATAGAAACTATTCAAACTGATGCAAATAATAAAAAGTTTAAAGAAAATACACAGAAACCCAGTGATCTGTGGGACAACATCAAGCATTCTAACCTAAGTGTAAAAAATATAATAAGTCCTAAGGATTTGTAAACTCCTCAGAATTGTTGCCTACACTAACTGTCCTTGCTTTTTGCTCTCCCACTGGGTGAATTCGCTCCAAGTGGGCAACCCCTCCCCCACCCATCATGACACGGAAACAAAGATTATCTGTATTGTCAAATCTAACAGTTAATTCCTCATGTAATTTGACCTATAAGCTTCTTTTAACATAGCTGATATTCCCTCTTCCTTGAAACTCTTTATTTTCCTTTTTAACTTGCTTTTGCTATTTTCTGGTTTTCTTCTGACCCCACAGGCCACTTCTCTTCAGTCCTTTTGTTGGTAGCACCTCACGTCCCCAGCCTCTGAGTGAAATGCTCAGAGCTCAGCTCTCAGACCTGTCGTCTCTCCGCAGATGATTTTGAATAGCCCCTCTATCCTGATAATTCTCTCAGATGTCATGAATCTCTGCCCAAACCTTTCTCCTGAACTCTGGATTTCTTCATCCGACTGTCAGCTTGACATCTCCATTTTGATTAATAGCGAACAGCTAAAACTTCACATAGGCAAAAGAAAATTCCTGATCGTTCCATCTGCCCAACCAGAGGCTGTTCCCCCTGCAATCTTTCCCTCCTCTGTGAATGATAAGTTCACTTTTCACCTTGCTCAGGTCAGAACACTTCACACCATTCTTCATACATCTTTTCAATGTCTCATATCCAAATTGGTTCACAAATCCTATCAGACTGCCTTCAGAGAGATCCAGAATCTAATCACTTCTCCATACCTCCCCAATGGCCTTTGTCCCAATCACCGCTGTCTCATCTGTGTTAACTAACAGCCTCGTAACCGATGCCTTGGCTCCCACCCCTGCTTCCTCTACTGTCCATTCTCTGAATAGCAGCCAGCACAATCTCCTACAACATAAATCAGACCACATTTCTACTCGGCTAAAAACATGCAAGGGCTCCTCAACCCATTCCGAGTAGCATCTTTCCCTTTTCCTACTTCTGGTTCATACATATGATCAGTGAAACTACTGAAGTATTTGCTAAATATGCTACTAGACACTCACAAATCGTGTGGCTGGTTTTTTGAAACTAGATGCAGCCTATTCCATTTATTCCTATTAACTTCCAGGATATCACTTTCAGTCCACCATGCCGTCTGTGGAGATAATTTTAGGTCACAGCTCTGCATTGCGGGCGGTACCAGTAACACATGTCATTGGCATACTGTAAACGCTTTCCTTCAAATCATTGACAAAGATGTTGAGGAAGATAGGCTGTCAACTCATTTATGGTTGACACCCATAATCTCCTGCTTTTGGACTGAACTCCTTTGCAAATGTACTCAGGGCCCCCCCGCATCCTGCTCTCAGCCACGCGAAGTGAGGTGGCATGCGAGGCAAGGTAGCATGCGTGGTATGCCCTGATTGTTTGGCAAGGCAGCTCTTCCAGGGAAAGAAGCAGGGAGCATTCCTTCCTGAAAACACTTCAGCATGCACCTACGTACCCTCAGACATCTCCCCCTGCCACCTTAGCCTCCTGTGTGCTCAGTTGCGACCTGCAGGTTTCTGGAAAAAGGAACTCAAGGGTATAACCATCCCGCATTTCCACCATTGGTGTCCATGAGCACCAGGAAAGTCTGTCTGCTCTAACACACACACAAAAAATGGGGAGGAGGCGACAGTCAGAATGAATACGCATGAAGAAAAGAATTGGTGATGATGAACACTGTGACTCATGTGGGAATTAAAGAATCCAACACTACTCCTGATTCCCAGACTTTCTCCAGCATCTTCCCCTCTAATGGAGGCAAAGGGAAAAGTCCATTCTGACCAGAGGTGACCCAGTGACTCCTTGTGTAACTTCCGTCGTGTTTGTACTCTGCCAGGAACCTACTGCCAGCAGAGGGAGGTCGAGGCCATCATGGAAGGCGATGAGGAGGACAGAGGCTGTTGCTGCTGCAAACCGGGCCACCTGCCACACCTGCTGTCCTGCAACGCCGCATTTCACCTGCGCTGGCTCACCTGGGAGATCACGCGGACTCAGTACATCCTGGAGGGCTACAGCATCATCGACAACAACGCGGCCACCATGCTCCAGGTGTTTGACCTCCGAAGGGTCCTCATCCGCTACTATGTCAAGGTATCGCTGCCCCGGGGCCCCAGACACGTGTCTGAGTCGTAGTTCTGGCCTGGCTCGAGGGGCTCCTGCAGAGCTTTGCAAAAAGCTAGATTCTGAAGCTTCTCCTCATCTTCTGAATCTGAGTCCCCACTAGGTTTGGGAACCACTGGTTTTGCGAAAAATCCTCAAGGGCTTTGGTTTCCGCAGGAGTTCCTGGCCTGAGTCACAGTCTAAGCCTGGGCACCAATAAGCAATTCCTTTTCTTACCCAGATCTGTTTCTTCACTTCTACCCCAGCCGAGCTATAGTGAGCATGGTGATGATACATGGCAACGTCCTGAAAACCTCCCCAAGCCTCCGTGTCGACGCGTTATAAGTATCAATTTAGATGCTCTGCTGTTTGCGCTTTAGAACCAGAATTATTTTTTAAGCTTAAAATGAAAACTCAAAAATAGAGCGAAATGGTCCAATTAGGATTCGTTATGACACAGCCTTTCCTCCTCACTCGTGTGGGAACTAAGAAGATATTTTTCCCGTTGCTCAGTATCCATGTCTGTCCAACCTATTCAACCTCAGAAAATGTCCCTGTTTGGAGTTAAGTCTCCCAGAGAACTAATGTGAGCGTAGAGCGAGGGTGCAGAGGGCCAGTGGGGTGACGGAGTTTTCTAAAGGGAGAGGGACAAGTGGGAGCAGTCGTGGCTGAGGACGTCTTTTGCTGGCACTTTGCATGGGGGAGCCCTGGAGCCTGGCCCTCAGAGGGGCCCCCATTTTAATGCCACTTACAATGAGGACGCTCATCCGTCTGAGACCCCAGGCTCCATGCCAGCTGAGGCTGAGAGAGGGGGTCCAGCAGAAATGAGGAAATACAAAACAGAAGGATAACACGGGTGCCTGAAATTTCAGAGGTTTCCACCAACTGAGAAGGAAGATGTTTAGAAATTTGGAATAGCTACTTAGGAGAGCCCCACGTGTGCCCCAATACTGCTAAAGTTGACAGGAAATAGAAGACAGACTGCGGAAAGTCAGAAGGTTAAATAACCCTTAATTATCACATCCCAGGGCAGTTTTTACGAGGAACGTTCATGATACGCTTTTCTGGGCAGACTATTTAAAACAGATTTAGTGGGTCGTCCTCGCCACCTTCACGCGTACTGAAGGGGCGCAGAAGTTTCCATCCATACCTCACACAAAACTGTCGGTGTTTGGCCCAGCCTTCCATACACTGGGGAAGATTTGGAAAGCAAATCAGGGAGTGGTGAGCTCCTGCCTCCTAACTGCACAGTTCGCTCCCTCGGCCTTGTAAACTACGCCGCAAGAAGTTTTTCCTGCAGAGTCAATCCTAGGAAACTCAGTGTATCAACTGGCAGTCAATCTGGCAGTGGGTCGTGAAAGAACTGTGGTATGCTCATGTGAGAAGTGTGTTTCTCTCACACATAAATGAAGAATGGGCTGATAGCTCCGTCGCAGGAAGTCCTAGGCACCCAGGTCCCTTCCAGCCGCCCGCTCCACCATTTTTAGTGGCTCCCCCACCTTCCTGTTCCAAGATGGAAGCTTGAATGGATGGAGGAAAGGACAGAGGAAATGCAGAACAAGGGCATGCACCCATGGTCCCCGAGAAAGGCTCCTAGAAGCTTCCATAGTATGTTCCTGTTGTATCCCCGTGGCCAGAAGCTTGTCCTGTCCATGCCAGCTGTGAGGGAGTGGGGAACATGCGTTCTGGCAGCCTGGAACCCAGATAGAAACTGTCTAGAGCCCTCACTGTTGTTTCCGGTGGAGTTTCCACCCTGCCCCCAGCCCCCCCTCTTTGCACACACATTCCCTGTGCTCCCCACCCCCACCCCGGCCAGGCATCCTCCTCCTGCTCCTCTCTCCTCACTCCGCATGTGCACAAGCTAGCCTGGGGCCCCTGCCGACACCGACCTCACCTTGCTCTGAAATCTTTTCTACTTCACCTTCCAGCAACTCCCTAAGCACGTTAGCTGCACACATCTGACTCCTCTTTGGATCCCCAGAATTCAGTGTGAGGACTTGCATAGGGCAGTGTCCAGTGCATTTTTTGGACTGAACAAACAAAAGTAATGTGGATCCTGGGTCTGGGCAGAGGAGATTCAGATGTCAGCGAGAGTCTGAGCCACCTGCTGTGGGCATTCGTGTTGAGAATGGGGATCAATACTGAGCTACATCTCTGTGAATCGGGAGCTCCCCATCAACAGCCTTTCCATGAGCCAGGCTCATGGGCAGACCCGGTTCATGGGATGAAGCCACAGCAAGTTACCATGAGCGGGGGGGGGGGGGGGGGGGGGGGGG
>NW_024426885.1:69320208-69342347 GCF_017311325.1 Ursus maritimus | reverse complement strand
GGGGGGGGGATGGGATACCTTTTCCGCGTTCACTCTCTCAGCTTTTCCTGAGGCCTTGGGGCACCACTCCTGCTTTTTGATGCTTCCCTCCCTTGAACTAGTAAGTGAATCGATATTCACTTTCCTCCTCTCCTAACTCCAAAAAACATGCTTCCCAATTCCCTGTATGTTTTCTAAAATGGCAATTCGCAATCTGATAAACAAGTCCAGGATAAGGTGCAAATGGCAGAGCCCCCGCCCTGGGACCTGCCAGCTAATATGTAGTTTGTGGGAGAACAATGCCCTTAACTCTGTTTTCCAAGAAAGGGGGGCGATGCCAACATGAGAGTTTCTGGTGGGGTGAGAGAGGCCCACAGTACAATGGTTTGTTACCTGGTGGGAGCTTCTCACGAGCTGGGGGCAGCCCCGTGACATCACACTCCCTGAATAAGCCAGCTAATTATGGATGTGCACGTCCTACCCAGAAATCCTGATTCTGAGGGCCTGGGGAGGGGCCCTAGGACCTGTGTTTTTAAATTAGTTTCCTAAGTGATTTAATACACAATGAGTCTTGGGAACGACTACAGACATACTTGTGCTCAATAGAAACAGAATTCTCTTAAATTCCAAATCAGTGCTCAGGAGGGGCTGAGATGTGGGGGCAGATGGGGCCTCACGGCGCCTCCTTAATTCACATCAACACCGATGGGACTGTTCACGCGAGGCTTTCTCTCAATACAGCACTCAGTGCTTGCCCGCCCTTTGGTGAGGGGTACTCAGAACTTGCGCTTACTCCCCCAGGGAGTAAAAGAAAATGTCAGGAGTGCCGAGCGGCTATTAGAACAGGAGAGGCAGCGTTTTAGGGTAAAAACTAACGAGTGTTTTCTTCTTTGGCCTTGGTGACGTGGTGAAAGAAATCCCCTTCGTGGTCCTGGATGGCTTCAAGTTTCAAGAGCTCGGTTTCATTCTTTGTATCATTGCTATTATTATTTTTATTGGGCAGGCAAATCAAAAAGGAAGAAAAGCTTGGAATAATTCCATTACACAAAAGGATTTTTTTTTTTATCTCCTAATAAACTGGGTCAGTTCCGCCACCCTCTATGAATATATTTGAAATCGTTTCCTTCCTGATGACTGGAGGTTTTCCCTGGTGCGTCCCCCCCTTCCCCTCCATTTATTAGTGCTCAAAACCCTCTTAGCCGTCAAGAAATCAGCTTTTGGCGAGGGCTGGGTTTTCCCGCTGCCATTGTTCCTGTCCAAGCCTTTCAGAAAGGAGAGGGGCTTATCGCTTGCCTTGCAGAAAGGGGAGCGCGAAACCCGACACGCGGGGCTGCCCGCCAGGGCCCCTCTCCTAGAACGCGCTGATAGAGTACACTGACGAGAAACCGGGAGAATCCCTGCTGGAGGAGCCAGATACGGCGAATTAATTCGGGAGAGGTCTTGCGTTCAACATGGGTCAGGTTCTATGCCATCAATTCCTTTTCCCCGTCCTCCCTCACCAGTTGTACTTAGTGTTGTACCCATTTCATCCTGACAGATTCTGAAGGATTTCGCATTGTTCATTGACTCTGTCTCCCTGACAGAATTTCTGCCTAAATCAAGTGGAAACGGGGCATGGCTTGCAGGGATTGGGCCTGTTCTGTGTTCTCTGGGCGAGAGGAACGGATTCTCCTCACTCACTGGGGGTGGGGGGTGGGGGGTTGGGGGGAGCCGAGCTGGGGGTGCGCTCAGAAGTCGACACTGCAAGATTTTGCCAGACCTAGGGGAGGAAGTTTTAGCCTCTGGGATTCGAAGTGCTCGTTAACTGTTCTGACTTCATCAGTTAAGGGGGTTATTTTCATTCCCCCCTAGAAGTGAGTGGAAAGGTAAACGTCCTTCGTCCTTCAAGCGTTGTTTGTTGTTCCTAGCTGGTGTGTGGGATTAGGACGTACTGGGGGGAACCAGACCAGATGTTTGCTAAAACCAGATGTTCACGCAGACCCAGTTTCTTTGTGGCCTTTGTAGTTGTCAGAAGAGACGCTGTGCCTTTGGCCACGGCCACGGATCCCCTTCTGCTTGTAACTCTGGGTCAACTGCTTACACTGCCTCCTAGAAGCTTGAAATTATCCTGCCAGCAGGTAGACAATAGAAAACCCTCCAGAGTCACAATTGACCTTTCTGAACATTAGACTCAGCTGTCTCTCCTGCCCCTAATGTCATCTGTGGCCTCATCCCTGCTCCAGACCTCACCTGAGCTGCTGCTGCGGCCTCCCTGAGCCTCAAGCCCCTGGGTAGGTGAGGCAGAGACACCAGGCCTCGTGAGTTCTTCATGCTCACTCGCTCTTTCTAAGCCTCAAAATAATGAACAGAAGTGGGCTGTGCTAGCGCTCTGTCCTTCCCACCTCCCACTCAGCGTCCTATGGCCTCGTCCTCCTTCCCTGCCTCTCTGTCCCCTCCCTCCTTACCCTGAAGCGACTTCTCGAGGCCAGCAAGGTTGTCCTGGGTGCAGTGGTGCAGAAGTGGGAGAGTGTGTGAAACATAGACGTCATTTGGGGTCCCCTCTTCCCCCACCTCGGGGGCAGGTGGGCTAAGGAGCCCAATAAGGAAGATGCCCCAAAGAAGGCAGGCCACCTGCGGGGAGCTGAAGATAGGCCTTCCCAAAGTCCAGGCTGCCGGCCGGCCGAACAGTGGAGAACGGCTGAGTCACGCGTTTACCCTTGTTTGGCCACAGTCTGGGGAGCACGTGTTCCCTTCCACTCACCTGCTCAAACTGCTCAGATACCCTGAAACCAGACACTCCTCAGCAACCTCCGACCTTGGTGTTCCAGATTTCATGTCCCAGCGAAAGGGAGGGAAGAGCAGGAGGCAGGCAGGTGGCTGCCTGAAAAAGCGTCTTTGCCCCCTCAAGTCACGGGTGCCAGCCCCCTGATCCCAGGCCAGGCCCAGGCCGCGCGCGATCCTGTCTGTCTCCTCCCTTGGGAGGAATGTGTGTCTACGATCAGAGAAGGCCACTGATGAAGGGTTTGGGGCCACGAGAGTGTGCTTCCCTGCCTCCTCGCACCAAATGCCACCCCTCCCTGTTGCTCGGGATTCTCAGGTGAGATGCGAGCCAGGCCCCCCCCCCGGCGGCGGGGCGGGGGGGGAGCTGTCAGCCTCAGTGGTTCTGAGCACCATGTCCATTTGCCCGTGGTAATAAAGTGCAGTGAAGACTGTAGTCCCATCTGCTGCTGATGTGGCCGTATTGGAGCTGGATTTTCACGTTCTCCGCTGTATTTCGACTTCTCGGGGCCGGGAGCTAGCCTTTCCGAAGGATGGATTCATTTGCGATCTACAAGATGGCTTTCAATAAAGCTGTGACTCAGCCTGAGAAGGCCCGAGGGTGGCACTTTCACCAGCTGGAATCCCTAAGTGGTGCGTCTGATGGAGGGGAAAACACGGGTTGTTCTGGGCACCCGGGATTACGCATGCACGTGTGTTTCCACAATTCTACATCACAAGTACTTTCTGTAAGAACTTTGGTGTTTTCGTTCATTGAACACCCCCGGGCTGGGGTCCCGGAAGAGGGTCTGGCCCAGTCTCCTTTGGCTGGATCAGCCACGGAAACCTGCAGTAACCCAAGGTGCTTTTGTGTGTCTCTCAGAAAGGATCGGGCTGGCTCTCCTTCCTCACCACGGAACTTCTGTTCTGGTACATTCTGTTAGCATTCTGTTCTTCTCTCTTACCTCATCCCTGTGGTGACCCGTAAGAGAGGGCATTTTAGAATGTCCCAGGTGAGTTCTATGCATTTAATCTAGCAGGAAAGGGTCGCCTGGGCGACTCAGTCAGTGAAGCGTCTGCCTCTGGTTCAGGTCATGATCCCGGGGTCCTGGGATCGAGCCCTCAAGTCTGGTTCCCTGCTCAGCAGGGAGTCTGCTTCTCCCTCTCCCTCTGCCCCTCCCCACACTCATGCTTGCTCGCACGCTCTCTCTCTCTTTCTCTCAAATAAATGAATAAAAAATCTTTTAAAAAGTCTAGCAGGAAATACAATGACACATGTGTAGGGAGTTCATGTCTCATACTTCCCTAACATTGATTTATTTTATGAGATAAAATAAATAAAAAGTCGTTCTGTCTTTAGAATGGCTGTAAGGGCTCAAATCTTGCTTTCTCTCTGCAGAGTATAATATACTATATGGTAACATCCCCCAAACTTCTCTCCTGGATCAAAAACGAATCCCTTCTGAAGTCCCTGCAGCCTTTTGCCAAGTGGCATTACATTGAGCGTGACCTTGCCATGTTCAACATTAACGTTGATGATGACTACGTCCCATGTCTCCAGGGGATAACGCGGGCCAGCTACTGTAACGTTTATCTAGAATGGATTCAGTACTGTGCACGGAAGAGACAAGAGGTAGGTCAGGGAGCTGGGGGCTGGAGGCATTGGATTAAATTTAAAACACAAGGAGCATTTTATAAAGTCCATCTCTTGCTTATACTGTATGGTCGATGATAATAAAATAGAGGAGAGAGAAGATTAGTATTTGGATAAATGTTTATTTAACACAAGCGAAATTATAAGAAAGAATTCACATACCCTGGTGAAGGTAGTGAAGGAGCCCTGAAGGTATATTTCCCTCTATACTGTGCTCAGGGTTAGTGCAGTTTACGCCTCTGGCATGGCTTTAAAATTCTGGAAACTTCTTTGTGTAGAGCTGCTTTTTGAGATTTTTGTACAAAGGGTAACTGTGCCGGGATGCGGAGGAGTTACTGGACGTATTGAATCGTGGACAGGGAACCGATCTGTTTAGCAATCAAGATGGCGCGACCCACTCCCGAAGTTGTGTCTATTGTGCCTCATTGCTCATATGCTGAGGACACTTCTGGAGATGAACGCAGCCTCTTAGAAATGAAAGCAAGGACAGTGACAGCTTCTCAAAAGAAGAGGAGGAGGGCTGGCAAGGAGGAGGAGCAAGAGGAGGAGAAAGGGGAGGGAAGCGAATGGAGGGAGTTGGTTGACTTTTCTCCGTGGGGTTGGAAAAGCTGGATCAGGATGCCGTTGATGGAGACGGTAGATCCAAGTTGAAGACAAACTCCACAGTAGTGAAGTATGTCATCCTGCGACTTGTGGGGACAAACCAAGTTATGACCCTAACCCAAGTCCTCGACCTTTTCGGGAGTGATTGAAAACGGGTTGTAGAGGAGCAGGTGGCAGAACCTGCTTTCTCCAGATGCAGCAAGGAGACTGTGCTGATTTCCTAACCCATGCTTGGCCTCTTGGGGTGGTTGAGGTATTCAAAGAATCTGTTGATCTCCCTAGCTATCCCCGTGATGGCGCTCTTCTTTCCTCATTTCGTCCATGAAATCATTTCATTTTTCTTGCAAAAGATATTTTGACTCTTTCTTCTGCATCGCCCGACCCCTCTTTTTAAGCTGACTTTGGATCACCTCTTTAATTTAGCTGTTGATTGCGGACTTATGGTCAATTCAGTGGGCTCCTCATTCTAGGGACAACAGAAAACCCTCACCTGCCCATGATTCCTGTACTCCTTCCCTTCCTGCTGGTCACACCTTGCCCTGCATTGGACAGTGGTAAGGTGGGCATTCATTTGATCTATGCTCTGCCCATCTTCAGCTGTGAAGCGCCATATTCAAAATTCCAGAGAATTAGGTCAGCAAGGCACATGTTCACCTCTTTTCTCCCCTAAAGTAGCTTCCTCGTTTCAATTTTTTCCCCATGTCCAACCACAAGAGAAAGTGTTTCAGGAATCAGAGAGTTTCTCCATCCCTGGGGCATGCTAGTGGACTAAGTGACCACAATGGCTGACTTGCAAAGCCCCCTGGGATGTGATTCTGTGCTGGTACATGATGGAACCCTTAAGAAAGTTGAATGAACATCCTTGCTCTTTCAGCCCTCCAAGAACCTGGACAGCGATGAGGACTCTCCTTTAGTGACCCTGTCCTTTGCCCTGTGCATCCTGGGGAGGAGAGCTCTGGGAACGGCAGCCCACAACATGGCTCTCAGGTACGTGAAGAAACAGTTGGTACAGACACTGAGATTTTCTATTTCTGTCAGTCATTTTCTTTATTTTAGCGTTGGACTGCTTATGTAGGTAGTTCTTGCCATAATAAATTATGTTGGGCCCGTAAGGAGGCTTTTGGATCACTGTGACCTTTGGGAGTTCTACATTTGGAAATGGCACTAATACAGAAGAGCGAAAACCCCAGAATTCTGGGTACAGGGCCTTCTGTGTTACAGGGGTCCTGGTGGATTTGCTGGAAAGATGAAATGAAATCATTTATAGGAACGACCTAGCCTGGTTTCTAGCAAAATTCACGCTTAATAAAGGTCGGTTCCCAGGGCTCCTGACTGGCTCAGTTGGTTGAGCGTCCAACTCTTGCTTTTGGCTCAGGTCATGATCTCAGGGACATGGGATCGAGCCCCGCATCGGGCTCCACGCTCAATGTGGAGTCTGCTGGAGATTCTCTCTCCCTCTCCCTCTGCCTCCCCCCACATGCTTGTACTCGCACTCTCTTTCTCTCTCTCAAATAAATAAATCTTTAAAAAAATAAAGGTTCATTCTCTTTCCCTGTTTTTCCACACGAAAGAAAAGCATCCCATCTGTGCTCTAGTCTAGACTACCCTGCCCTGTCTCTGTGGGGCTTTGATTAATTGGCTGTCCCTTCAGCTGTTTTTTCAAGCTCTCTTTCTACCAGATCTTCCTGCCCTGTATGTAAATAGCTCAAGTTTCTCTCGTTTTTTAAACAGTGGAGCTATAATTGACATATAACTTTATATTAGTTTCATAATGATTCAATATTTGTATAATTGCAAAATGATCACCGCTATAAGTCTAGTTAATGTGAATCACCATATGTATTTTTATTATGTTACAAACCTTATATCTTGTGATGGGAACTTTTAAGATTTACTCTCTTAGCAACATTCAAGAATCGATACAGTATCATTAACTAGAGTCACGATGCCAAACATCACATCCCGTAACTTATTTGTCTATGACTGGAAGTTGGTGCCTTTTGCCCCCCATACCCCCAACCCCAGCACCCACCAGTCTGTTTTGTGTATCTATGAGCTTGGTTTTCTCCTTGTTGCTTTGTTTTTTAGAGTCTCTGTATGTGAGATCATATGGTATTTGCCTTCCTCTCTCTGACGGACTTCACTTAGCATAATGCCCTCGAGGTCCATCCATGTTGTCACAAGTGGTAGGATTTCCTTCTTCTTACGGATGAATAATATTGCCAAGTTGCTCTTCTTAAAGAACAAAAACGAAGTTAAATTCTCTCCTGGCCTTTTCACCCTCCACCCTCTGTCACGCGGTCTTCTCTTGCATTCACGAACAAGCTCTGGAACTTTCCGTCACCAATGACACTGAGTGCAGCAGCCCCCACCACCCCACTGCCAGTTTGCCTTCTGCTCCTGCTGCGCCCCTGAAGCTGCTGTCATGAGATGATGTTCTCACCGCCAGGATCGCTGACCATTTCAGACTTCTCCTTTGCTACTTAGCACCAGGGGCCAGGTGTTCTAGATTCTGCTTGTCTGTCCAGATCACCTCGATGGGTGCACATTAAAGTCTCCTGAGGGGCTTTTAAATATCTGGATACCCAGGCCCTGCCCTAGTCCAGACCAGTGACATCGGAAACCCTGTTGGGGGGGGTGGCAAGCAGGATTACTCACGTACCCCCCCCCACCGGCCCGGTGATTTCAGTGTGTGGCCAAGGCTGAGCATCATAGAGAACTGGAGAGCTCGAAAAGCACTTCCATGTAGGTCCCCCTCACTGGTTTCTCCTCTGCTTGCACTTTCTTCCGGATTCCTGTGTCGTATCCTTGACACCAGGTTCTTTGATTCTCAACTGGAGTGAGTGCTATTAGGCCGGATTATAAGCTTCTGAAGAGCAAAACCCACTCGAGTATTGGTTTAACAACCGTCACAAGCCCTGGGCGTCCAGGGAGCCTTGCTGACTGTTGCCCAGTGCCCCCCTGCAGGGGACAGCTGGGAGCCGGGCTGGCACGCTGTGGTCGGGCATCGGCCACCATGGGTTGTGCGTCCGTAAGGGGTGAAGTGGTGCGGTTGGCGCGTCTCTTCATTTCTCTCTGGAGGCCGTAGCCTTGTGTCACTCAGAGGAAAAGGTCAGCACCGAGGTCATCAGAACATGTGACAATTACTCTTTCAACTCCGTATCTCCGAATTCCGATTTTCTTCACAGGTGAGGAATGCTAAGTGACTTACCCTGTTGGTGCTGAGTTAAAAGCTGTTCGAGGAACAGCCCCGGGGAGGAGCTGACTGGCTTCTCCTGCCTGGCTCAGCCTCCTGCTCCGGACCTGGGCAGTTCCCTCTGGGGCCTAACCTGTTGACGGAGAGCCTAGCAGGAGGCTCGAGGGAAGGCTTTGTACCAACAGGATGAGGTGGTGGAGGCAGGGAAGGGGAAGTTCCCTCATGAACTGTAAGGAGGGGATGCAGTCGGGGAAGGCCTTCGGAGGATTCTGGAATCACGAGTCTTCAGGTGGTCATAGCATCCAGGCAGGTGCTCTTTTGTTTGATCCATTTGAACTCGTTTTTTTTAAAAATAAATTCTGAGTTTTCTGTACAGATTGCAGATAAAATGCTTCAAGGATTTATTCTCTCAGTTCCCACCGAAGCTATTTGCAAAGACTTCTGCAATCTTGCTCTCCGCGGAACTTGCTCAATTATTCCTGATCCAGGCGTTTCTTGCCTGGTCTGCTTTATTTATTTTTTTTCTTGATTGAGCACCAGGCTCACCAGCTGCTTTTTTAAACTTTGTATTGATGGGATTTTCTTTGTTTCAAACACTTTCTTATACTCAATGTCAGCTCTGCTCGTTCCAAACATAGTGATGAGATAAATCTGGGAATAATATTCTCGGTACTCGAGGGAAAGATTTGATTATGCGGGACTGGTTCCCTTTACTGAGAGGTAAAGGTTCCCACACCACAGCAAAACCCTTCAGCGTGCCTTCATTTCAGTCTTTGACTAATAAAGGTAACTGATCTCACACACCGCCCTGGTCCAGTAGTTCCGGGCCCTGATGTCCGTGCAGTTCTGACTGAGTTGATTGTCTCGTGAGACACGGGGAAGGATGCAGTATGAGGGCAGGTGGGACGGGTCATGACAGGACCCCCACTTCTACTTCAGCCAAACAGCTGTGCTCTACATTTTATATGCTAGAATTTAATAGATGGTTTTGCTTGCAAAAAAAAAAAAAAAAAAGATTCCATAGCCCAAAAAATGTTTAAATGTAATTTTTATAGATATTGTCAAATGGCTCTCCAAAAAAGCTGCCCCAATTTGTAGTCTAACCAAGACTACAAGAGAATATGTTTTGCCATATCCTCACTAATGCTGGAGAGTCGGTCTTTAATTTTTCTGGTCTCATGGGTGAAAAATTATCTCATTCTCATTTGCATTTCTATTATTAATAGTGAGGGTAAGGATCATTTTACATATTTATTGACCACATATTTTTTTCTGTGACTTGACTGCCTATTTACGTGCTTTACCCATTGTTATTAGGCTCTTACTGATTTTGGGGACGTACTCTCATATTACGATCTTAATATGTGTTAAAAATATTTTCTATCAAGGCGTACTTGCTTTTTACTTTTATCTATTAAACACCTTTTAAAAAATTATAATTTCTGGGTTTTATGTCTTTCTTTTTTATTATTTTTTTAATATTTACTTTATTATATTTTTAAAATAATTTTTTATTATGTTCTGTTAGTCACCATACAGTACATCCTTAGTTTTTGATGTAGTGTTCCATGATTCATTGTTTGCATATAACACCCAGTGCACCATGCAATACGTGCCCTCCTTACTACCCATCACCGGCCTAGCCCAATCCCCCCCTCCCCTCCCCTCCCCTCTGAAGCCCACAGTTTGTTTCCCAGAGTCCATAGTCTCTCATGGTTCATTCCCCCTTCTGTTTACTCCCCCTTCATTCTTCCCTTCCTCCTCCTACCGATCTCCCTGCTATTTCTTATGTTCCATAAATGAGTGAAACCATATGATAATTGTCTTTCTCTGCTTGACTTATTTCACTTAGCATAATCTCCTCCAGTCCCGTCCATGTTGCTGCAAGTGTTGAGAAATCGTTCTTTCTGATAGCTGAGTAATATTCCATTGTATATATGGACCACATCTTCTTAATCCAGTCATCTGTTGAAGGGCATCTCGGCTCCTTCCACGATGTAGCTATTGTGGACATTGCTGCTATGAACATTGGGGTGCATATGGCCCTTCTCTTCACTATGTCTGTATCTTTGGAATAAATACCCAGTAGTGCAAGGCTGGATCATAGGGTAGCTCAATTTTTAACTTTTTAAGGGACCTCCACACTGTTTTCCAGAGTGGCTGTACCAACTTGCATTCCCACCAACAGTGTAGGAGGGATCCCCTTTCTCCACATCCTCTCCAACATTTGTTTCCTGCCTTGTCGATTTTTACCATTCTAACTTGTATAAGGTGGTATCTCAATGTGGTTTTGATTTGAATTTCCCTGATGGCTAATGATATTGAACATTTTTTCATGTGTCTGTTAGCCATTTGTATGTCATCGTTGAAAAAGTGTCTGTTCATATCTTCTGCCCATTTTTTTATTTGATTATTTGTTTCTCATGTATTGAGTTTGAGAAGTTCTTTGTAGATCTTGGATACTAGTCTTTTATCTGTAGTGTCATTTGCAAATATCTTCTCCCATTCCATGGGCTGCCTCTTAATTTTTTTGACTCTTTCCTTGGCTGTGCAGAAGATTTTTATCTTGATGAAGTCCCACAAGTTCATTTTTTCTTTTGTTTCTCTTGCCTTTGGAGATGTGTCGTGAAAAAAGTTGCTGTGGCCAATGTCGTAGAGGTTACAGCCTATGTTCTCCTCTGGGATTTTGATGGATTCCTGTCTCACATCGAGGTCTTTCATCCATTTGGAGTTTATCTTTGTGTATGATGTGAGATAGTGGTCAAGTTTCATTCTTTTGCATGTAGCTGTCCAATTTTCCCAGCACCATTTATTGAAGAGACTTGTCTTTTTTTCCACTGGATGTTTTTTCCTGCTTTGTCAAAGATTAGTTGCCCAAAGAGCCAAGGGTCCATTTCTGGGTTCTCTATTCTGTTCCATTGGTCTATGTGTCTGTTTGTGTCTTTCTTAAAAGCGTTTTTCATTCAGCTCCAGGATATAAAAATAATACCCCCTGTTTTCCTCTGATACTTCTATAGTTTCACTTCTTGCCATTTAGTTTTTGAATCCTATCGGGTCTTGGGATTTGATTTTACTCTACTTATTAGGTAATTACCTACCTTGTTACATTTTCATGGATTCTAGCAGAGGACACGAGACTCCTGGGTCAGAGACAAAGGACTTTATTTCTCATAGCACAGGGGCAGCATGAGATTCGGGTGTTTGTTTCTGTTCCCCGTGCCCCCAAAACCCACAGGGGTGACACAGAGCACCATTTTCCATGACAGGAGAAGAGCACTTAGCTCAAGGAACCAGCCATTTTGTAGCAGAGAGAGATGCCATTTCATCCCTCAAGGATGCTTACTGCAAACGAGGCCCTGGGAATGGCCTAGGCCTTGCGTTCTCGGCAAAGCAGTAGGATATGTCGGAGAATGAGCCCGCTAGACTACTGGCTCCCAACGAATTCAGTAGAATATATTTTCATACATGATGGGAGATAGGGATCCATTTTTTTTCCCCAAATGGATAGCTGAGAGTCCAATACCGTTTGCTAAGTAGCTCTTCCTTAGTGATTCAGTCAGTCAGTTAAAAACACCACTACCTTGAAATACCACTTTTGCCACATGCTACATTCCCATTCATAGGTGGTACGCCTCTGGAATTACACATCCGGTAAAGTGATCAATCTCTCTATTCTCATAATAAAACCATACTGTTTGGTTTCCTAGAGCGATAACAGTGTTTGGATATCTGATGAGTCTAGTCCCTCTGTTTTTGCTTTTTTCATATCATTTTGTGGTGGTACTTTTCTTGCTCATTGCTCTCCTCGGGGGAAATTTAGAATCACATTTTATAAAAAGTTCTGCTGGTGTTTTGATTGAGGATGTATTGAATTTGCAGATTGAGAAAAATAACGAACATCATTCAGTAACATCGTGCATCTCTGCGATCATTCCGTTTTTTTAAATGTCTTTCAGTAAACTTCTATCGTATTTTTGAGATTTGTAATCTCTTAATAGGTTGTTTCTAGATATTCTATAGGTTTATTGTGATTGGGACTAGAACCTTTCTTTCCTGTCACATTTTTAACTGGTTACTGCTGGCGTACGGGAAAGTGATTTCCTTTTTTATTTGATCTCATTTGGGGCACCCCTACTGAACTCTGTTACAAACATAATATTCCAGTTAATTCTCTTTGATTTTTGTGGTGAGAAGACATATCTGCAGATAATGACAGTTACGGCTTTTTTTTCTCCCCAACATTTCCCTTCAGTTCTTTTTCTTATTACGTGGGTTATGACCTCCAGGGCAGCGTTGGAAATGGGCATCCGTGGTAGTTGCTTATTACTGCTGGAACTAACTACCGCAAACTTGGTGGGTTAAAGCAACATATGTTAGCTTAGAGTTTTGGAGGTCAGAAGTCCAAAATGGGCTTCACGAGGCTAAAATCAAGCCGTCTGTTGGGCTGCGTTCCTTCTGGAGGCTCTGAGGGGAGAGTCCATGCCCCATTCTAGAGGCCGTCTCTTGCTCCGTCTCTCGAGCCAGTATCTTCAGTGGAGCATCTTTTGATCTCTGTCTGGCTCAAACTCTACTTCTCCTGCTTTNNNNTTTCCCTCACAAGCGTCCTTGGGAGTACATCGGGCTCACCGAGATAGTCCAGGATAATCTCCCCATTTCAAAATTCTTAACTTAATCACACCTGCAAAATTCCTTCTGCTGTTTAAGGTAATGTAGTCACAGGTTCCAGGGATTAGGCTATGGGGGGCCTCTTATTCTGCTTAGTGCAGCACCCTTGCCTTAATCCACATGTCACGGGGACAAGAGTAATATTTCAGCATTAAAAAGTAAGGGGTGTTTTAGGTTTGTAGTAGACCATTGTATCAAGTCGGGGAGTTTCATCCTCTTCCTGGTAATGAAACTTTTATCAGGAAAGGGTGTTGAATTATTTTAAAATGTTGGGGCACACATTCAGATGACACACTTCTCCTTATATCTATTAATGTAATGAGTTACATTAATAGAGTTCTTCATGCTAAAATATCCTTAAAATTCTGAGATAATCTCTATTTGGTCATGATATATTATTCTTTTTATACAATGATGAATTCAACTTGCTAATTTTTTTAGAGAGGGGGGAGACGGGAGGGGTGCAGAGGGAGAGGGAGAGAATCTTAAGCAGGCTCCAATGCCAGTGCAGAGTCCGTTGGGGGTTTGATCTCACGACCCCGAGATCATGACCTGAGCTGAAATCAAGAGTCTGACGCTAACCGACTGAGCCACCCAGGTCCCCCACAACTTGCTAATATTTTATTTAGCGTAATTACATCTGTGTTCAAAGTATGTGTGGCCCATGACCTCTGTGTGTGTCCATGTGTGCAATCTACCCTTACATAATTTTAAAATCAGGAATAGGCCCTTAGGTGTACTTTGTGAGACCTCACAGGTCATTCTCACATATTTAATGTTAAAGAGTTAACAGAGGAGTTTCTAACACCGACTCGCCAGAGGGGTCTTACACTGCAGCCTAACATGAGCCACAAGCTCTGCTTTGTTTGATGGATTTGTTGGGGAAATATTTTTGACCTTACTACAGTGACACGGCACTGATGGAAATCCTCAAGAAATAAAACTATGTACATGCAAAATTAGAGAAAATGAGTAAATCGAGAGTCACCTTCAATGATAACGCTGACTGCGAGGCAAGAGCACACGCATATACAGTGCCTTACAAGAAAATGTCGATGTGTTTTGGAGATGGATTGGGTTAATACGGATGTACCAAGCAAATACTGGTAGTTTTTTTAGATCTGGACTTTGAGGCCCATCTTCTTTGGAGAACTGTGTCTCCCATTGGAGAAAGGCACGTGTCCATAAAGGGATGCTTTAGCAGGAAGTCAAAGTAGTTTCACTGACCCCAAGCTAAAAGATAGCTTGACTGCTGTCTTCAAGTACATGGAAGGTGGTGAGCGAATCCTGGCCAATGCTCCATGTATAGAGATAAAGGTGAGAAGATGGTAGCATTTTATTAGCAGCAACATGTTTGCTTGAAGAAGAAATTTTACTGGCTCTTGGAGTAGACTAGGCTTCCAAGAGGATAGAGAGCCCCAAGATCAACATAGTCTTGAAAAACGGTAGGCAAACAAGCCAGCCATATGTATGCTGTGCCAAGCTCCGTGCAGGAGATCAAGAGCCCTGACATGTGACCTTGTGGTGGGTCACTGTGTGGTCTGAGGTCACATCTGCCATTTGCCCACCCCTCTCACGCAGGGTGGTTGGAGGAAAACAGTGTTCTTCAGAAATCCAGGACACAATCTCAGTTTCTTCTCCCAAGCTTCCACTGGAGATGATGCCCAAACGAGGGCCAGACGTCCTACAGAATCATCCTGCAGAACAGGATCGAGGTCCACTTTCTCAATGGTGGTTGGAAACTCAGAAGCCAGAATCTAGGAGGGAAATAGACAAAGTAAACATGATGCAAGATCCTGATTAAAATCGGGTCATCCAGCTCAAATCAGAATCTTGGGGCGTGTAGAAAATCTGATGTTTAAAGCACAGGAAAGAATTTATAACCTAGAAAAAGGAGCAAGCATTTCTGGGACCTCGAGTTGTAATACTGCATGGGAAGGTCTCGTACCTTGGCCTGGTGTATGGTTCCACTCCGCTGTCCCGACTCCCTTGCTTCTCTGACATGGCTGGATGTCTTCAGGAGACACCCAGATTCTCTGATCGCCTGAGCCCCAGATCTCAGGATTACCTGGGAAGCTTGATCAGAACATAGACCCCAGGCCCCCTCACAAACCACCAACTGAGGATCTCCAGGACCTGGGTCAGGAAATCTACTTTCGATGGTGAACGGCTGCCGGGTGCCTGACCCCTGGGGTCCTGAGGCCGGCCTCGGGAAGCACTTCACTGGCTAACAGCAGTTGACCCGTCGATAAGGAGGCCCAGGAGCACAGAGTGTCAGGTGTTAAAACATCATGAGGTCAAATGTATTTTTAAAAAGCTTTTCATCAAACCTTGCCTTTTAATGATTTCTCGCTTGGGAATTACCATTTCATCATTTGTTTGGGATGTAGTTGAAACATCGCTGAAGGCCACAGCCTTGCTTTCCTGTTATCAGGTGGGGTTCTGCAGCATAAACACCCTTTTGTTTATATCTGAAGCTTATGCTAAAATGAGGCTAAAGGGAGCAGCGAACACTTAAGGACGTGCTCCCGACGTCCGTACGGGGGACGGTGCTCAGTGCTTGACACAAGTTTATACATTTCGTCCTCTGTCGAGGCTTGAGAGAGGGTGAGGTGGGTACTGTTACAGCTGGAAAAACCAGGGCACAGAGGAGCGAGTGGCGCAGTGTTTCACCACGGCGGAGTCCTGCCCAGCCTCCAGAGTCCTGCTCCTGACCACCCCTCTGTGCCACCATTAACCCCGTCTGCTCCGTCAGAATTCCTCAGGTCACCCCCATCCCTGGGGCGAGCATCCCCGCCCTCCTCACACCCCTCAGCTTCCTCTGTGGACGGCTCCTGTGCGGGGTGGTACTGCCGAGAGCTGCTGAAGGGGCCTGCTGATGGGCCTCACTGCTCCCGAAGCTCACGGTGGCCCATGCTCGGGGATCCGCCACCCTCTGCACCTTGCCCTGTCCCGCTGGCCCCGGCCCTCTCTGGTGGAAGGTGCTTCCGCCTTGCGCTCTCTGTGCTCCCGCTCTCTTGAACTTGTCTTCTGCATCTTTCAGGACTCAGGCATGGGTCCTGGGGGACAGAAGAATGCTGGACACTGGGGTGGATTTGTTCCCTCCCCCACTGACATGTGTCCCTTGTCCTCAAACCACACTTGTGCACCCAGTCCCCGATGTAAAGAGATTTTAGCCAGCCCCTCACCCAGCCTCCACATCTCTCTGGACAAGCTTGATTTTAGGGGTGAACACAGAAAGAAAGAGATGATAATGAGGACAAGGGACTTGCCAATATCAACAAGTATCAAAGCCAAAATTGAAGCTTGGGTTTAGGTTTCTGGCTCCCATCCCCCCAGCTCTTCTGGGCCATATGCTGCCTCTCTGTGTGGTACCTGAACTCTAAAACCAAGTGAGGCACCTTGGTCCTACCCGAGGGACACCATTACTTTCTGTCAGAGCACTCTTCGCCGGGTAGGGGGTGGCTGGGATCCAGACCAGGGGCTGGTTTGATTTTAGAGCTTCCTGGACTAGCTTCCTGGATGAAGAGTGCATGAAAGAATTTTTAATACACTATCAACTCAGGGTGCGTGCTGAGTGTGCACACCAAATTAAACTTTTTGAAAATTACTGGCGGCCGAACTCAGGAGGGTGAGGTGGGGGTGAGTTCAAGAGCGAGTTCATTCTAACAGCCTCTGGGCTGGTCTGTAAGAAGACGGCTGCAGTTACACGCTCTCAATGCACATCTGGGTTTCCTGGACGGGTGGGGAGCCAGAAGGCAGCCGTGGCTTTGCTCCGACACGTCTTCAGTGGGATGAGAAACAGAGTATTTGTTTCCCCCTTTCTTACCCTCTTTCTTATCCCTTTCTGGTCTGTTTCCTCTTAAAGAAGACGACTAGAATAATATATCTTGTGCAAGCACCCACAAGAATGAGATGAGCTAATGGGATGGAAAGCGCTGCGTAATCCACAGACCACCAGAAAAATGGAAATTATCAACCTCTGTCTCACTTCTAGTTGCTCAGAGGTGGTGCTGGTCACCTGGACCATTGCTGTTCGTTATTGTATGGGGGGATCGTTAGCAGGAGGATGTGGCCGGGGTGATGGAATTAGCCGCGAAGCCAGGGCAGGTTGCTGAATTGCACGGAGGGAGTAGAGCGCACGAAGGCATGCTGGGCCCTCGAGGCGGACGTGCTCTCCGAGCCTGCAGTACCGGCTGCGGCGGACAGGCACAGCCCCCTACGCAGCTCCGTTACTAATCAGTAAGCGCAGGGAAACCCAGCCTGCAAATCACACTTAATTGTTCGCATATGGTCTACCAGCTCTCCGTTTACTGCGATGCGCGGCAGCAGAAGGCTCTTCGCGCTGCTGAGCTGTAAACACACAATCTCTGGGCCTGTTTGAAAGGGAATGAAAATGAACAAATCAGTCATTGTTCTGGAGAGCCCACTGTGAGTCCTGCAGGAACTAGCCCGGCATTAAAGTTGTTTCCCACCGAACCCTAAAATTCATTAAGCCTGGATCCAAAATAATGACCCCATTGTCCAAAACTGGAAATCTGTAACCTCCCGCCGTGCTTTTTTCTCAGAAAAAGCAGGCTTCTCAGCAGAGGCACGATGAACCTTTGGGCCGCGTGGTTCTTTGTTGCAGCAAACCTGCCCGACTTCTCCCCGCTAGGTGCCAGAGCACACCACCGGCCCCCACCCCCGGCCCCAGCGTGACATACAAAAAGGTCTCTGAATGTCCCCGAGGGGCCCAAATTGCCAGCAGTTGCAAACCAGTGAGAGAGGTGCAGCTGAGAGGCAGGCTGAGCCCGTCAGTGATGTAGAACACAGTGGGGCTTAGAGGGGTATAAGCAGCCTCGGGCTAGAACAGAGCCAGGAGGAGGACTCTGTGAATAATGAAAGCGGAGTTACAAGACGGTGAAAACAAACAGCCTTTGCTTTCACTGGCCATCCTCATATTACCTTGTCGTGAAAGGCAATGGGCGGGCGTGCTGAAATGAGCAGGACCAGTTTAAGCAGAAGCCTTGGGCCAAGCGCAAGCTAGCATACCGGCAGTGGCCGGCTCTGCAAGCGATAGCCAGAGCCTCAAGCCAGGAAACAGCCTTTCTAGAGGGGCTGGGAGCAACGGTGCTTAAGGACTGATGACCCCAGCCTCTCATCTGTATGCGTCACCAGCAGTTACGTCATCGTTCTTAGGAAGCTGGGTCAGGAACCAGAAAGACAAGAACAGGAGTTCGGGCAATCAGAGACTCATTGGAGACCCAGCTTTATGGTTGTCGGTGTCTGCTGGGGCTGCAGAGTCACGCCGAGGCAGAGGCTGGAACGTCTGTTCTAACGCACCCCCGCACACGCACACACGTGCACACACATGTGCACAAACGCACACGCAGTGAAAAAGGCAAGAGCATGACTCCAGTCCTGGGCCTGGGGAGTGTGGGTCGACCCCTGCAGGAGAGGGGCTCAGGGCCAAGCGGGAAGCAGCACAGACACCATCCCTCTAACAGAGTCAGCTGGAGGGCCAGGACGATAAATTTGTTCTCGGGTCGAGCGGCGTGGTGTGACAGCCTCAACAATACATACCAGTCTTTTCCATTAAAAAGAAAATGCACTCAAGCCCTTGCTCCTCACCATCATATTAAGGAGTAATATTTTTCTAGTGCTCTTTTCGTTGAAATTTTAGCCCGCATTTAGTGCCATGGGAGCCCATGCTTATCTTTGGTTCTCTATGTGTGGATATGCTTCTTTAACACGCGATTGTACACGTGTCAGGTTTCTTCCTCCCTGTCCCCTACGTAATCCCACACATCTGGACAGAGTTGTGCCTGCGCCGGTGATTGCCTGGCCGACAAACTCTATGACAGGACGGGATGAGACAACCTGTCTCACTAATATCCCAGGTCAGGTGGGGGAGGGCTGCAGGGGGACGGGGGTGGCTGTTTAGTCCCCACTCCAGCTGTTGGCCTGGGGGCGGGAGCTCATCATCGCTCAGTGGAATCTTGAAAAGACAGAGCGCTTATGAAACTCCAAATCCGAAATGTGCTGCAGGTGTCCCGGAGCCCTGGCTGTCTCTGCCCCTCAGAGCCCTCCCCAGCTCATCACATCCCTCTGCCTTCCTCCTCTTCATTCTCCTAAGGATAATGAAACACCTTTCTTCCAGGATGCCTTTACCTTGAAGGTGCTAGGGATAATACCACCAGTCCAGTGGAATTCTAATTCAGGCTTTGTGTTCTACGTTTAGAATCATTTTAAAAGAACAGCATTAAGTGCGACAACGTTATTTTCTCCCCCCAAAATGACAAGTGAAGCATCTGTTGCTGGGGGCCTTCCCGCAGAAGGGGCGTTTTCCATCCTGATGAGTAAGCGGTCTGTGGTTACCCTGCACCTGTGCTGAGCAAACGAGAGCCTGGCGCCTTGAACTCCTCGCTCTGCTCTCTGTCTGCAGAGGACGCTCTGGGTATCTGGGTGAGACCCTTAATCTTCCTTCGCCACCATCCCCATCCCTAGGTCTGGAGGAGTGTTTTGTCTCCCTGTGTGTGCAAGCAACATGGCACTAATCCTTTCCAGAATAAGACCCACCCACATCCTGCCCCTTGGCTGTTCCTTCACAGTGCTTAGCTCCCATGTGATGACAGGGGCATTTTTGGATGTTTCCAGCTCACAGCAGGCAGTACTCGTTATTGTAAAGCTTTTGCTCTTGGCATTCGCCCTGCTGCAGCTCGGCCCCACTGTCTTATGCTCCCTCCTCAGTGCCTCCCAGGTGGTGGCTAAAGCTCACAGCCCCAGGAGGTATTTGTTCCATGAGGGGAGAGCCTTTCGGGAAGGCTGCCTCCTGGAACTCTTTCTGGAAAGTTCTGGGCTCCTCCAGACCACAGCACCCTGAGCCCCACCTGCCTAGACCTCAGCTGCTTCCGTTTCCCACAGTCTGCTCTGACTCAAAACCTCGGCATCCCTCTCAAGAGAGTTCCAGAAGGAAATTAATGATAGTGGTACGTTTTGCCACGAAATGCTAAAATAGCAATCAGTGGAACGATTTCCCTGACGTGCAGGTCTTATGTGCTGTGTTGAATCAAAAGTCTTGCTCGGTGAGCCAACTCATTAAATCCTTCCGAGCAGCCGTCCTCAGAGATTCTCCTCTCACACATTTTCCGGCTCCTTCTGTCCCAGTGCAGCCCTCTCAGGGCTGCTGTTGCTTGTACTCACCTCATGACTGCCTCTCAGGGACGTGAGAGGCCAGGGTTGTTAGAAGCGGCTGCAATTGAATATATTAGTGGAAATAAAGAAGGAAGAGCACCTCTCCCTGTTCCCATTAGACAGGATCCACTGCCCTCCCAAACCTGGGTTCCCGACGTTCATCCTGACTGTAAAGCAGCCAGACCGTGGGAGATCTCCCGCGGGTGGACTCTGGTGTTCCTGATCCAGCCAATGCTCAGTTATGTGCAGGAAACGGATGCAGGGCAGGAAAAACCTGGAAACGTGAAAACCCAGGTAATTCGGAGAAACCCTTCGATCCTTGATTTTAACCACCCCATGAAGCGTCTTCCACAGTCATTCACCAAAGGGTAGGGATGGGAAGTAGATGTGCTCGGAGAATCCAAAAGACCCATGTGAGATTTCACTGGGTTTCATGTTCTTCTTCTTCATCCTGTGGCGGAATCCAGTTTATATTACGAGTAACATAGCCTACCAGTGATATCGAGAAACCAAAGGCGAACAGCACAAGCTCCTGGGCTGTGCCCCAGGTGGCCTGTCAGTCGCCCGCTGAGAAGGGCACCGCTGGGAGTCCCGGAACAGACCACCCACACGCTGAGGGTCCCGGGGACCAGGACTGCACTGTCACTCTCGGAGATCAGCACAAGTGGCTCGGGGTGGGGGGCGGCCCACGGTTTCTGAAGCTGGTCATTACGTGGCAGTCAGGAGGGTCCGGGCATGGGCTCTGGCCAGCCTGGGTGCGCTCTGCCTCGGTCAGCCTTTTCAAGGCGTGAAGGTCATTCTCGACATGACAGATGGAAGCCTCAGATCTTGCTCAGAGTGGCAGGTTTCTGAACGCTGTTCAGCGTGAGCGAACGGTAACTCAGACTTTGCTTCACAGCCTGGATTCTTTCCTGTATGGCCTTCATGCCCTCTTCAAAGGTGACTTCAGAATCACAGCCCGAGACGAGTGGGTATTTGCCGACATGGACCTTCTGCATAAGGTGGTCGCTCCGGCCATCAGGATGTCCCTGAAGCTTCACCAGGTGAACAAATTTAAAAATGTAAAAAAATCTATTTTTTTTTTTTTTAAAGGTAAGTCTGAAACATTAGGGAGCAAACAAGACCTTTCAGGTCCCTTTTCTTGGCATGACATTTGTGAGTGGGTGCATTACTTGGGTAACTAAACATTGAGGCCACCCAGATATTCTTGACATCAGCCAGCGGTCACTGGCCCTCAAGAGCGGCTAGGAGGTGAGATGCTCCACTAGGACAGAAAAGGGGAACTGGCCAGAGAAAATGACATCTTGGGTGCCCGACCTTAGCCACAGAGCTGTTTCCCGGGGCACGTTCCAGCAGTTAGGGCAGTGGGACGAGGCGGTGTCTCCTACCCAGCTCGGGATTCGGAGAGTGGGAAGAGAGTCCACGTGGACGCGGGCTTGGCTCTTGGGTCATCCGCCAAGTCACCGTCTGCACACTCCCCTCCGGGTCAACTCTCTGGTCCTCCCCGAGCCCACAGATGGACTTCTTTCCCCCAGGACCAGTTCACCTGCCCCGATGAGTATGAAGACCCAGGGGTCCTCTATGAAGCCATCCAGTCCTTCGAGAAGAAAGTAGTGATCTGCCACGAGGGTGACCCGGCCTGGAGGGGTGCCGTGCTGTCCAACAAGGAGGAGCTGCTCACCCTGCGGCACGTGGTGGACGAGGGCACGGATGAGTACAAGGTCATCATGCTCCACAGGAGCTTCCTGAGCTTCAAGGTCATCAAGGTCAGTGGCTCTCCCTCCCGGCTGGCCCCAGCGCTCGCGCCCCTGTGCCAGCCTCTCTTTCAGGGACACGGGCTCGGAGGAGCAGAGGTGGGCTGGGGGTCAGGGTGGTTCACACCCCTGAGAACTCCGTGCAGGCAGGGGCTTTGGCGAGAAGGCCTGGTAGACGCCCATGTAGATGAGGGTCAGGATCTGGCTTACGTGTAGACACTTCCTAGTTCTCCAAGGTTCCAGAACCTTACGAACCTATTTCTGGACCCGAAGGCTTTCTTACCAGTATTTCTTCTCTTTATATCTCTTCAAACCACTGGACCGAAACAACGACTTTCTTTTTGCCCTGTTTCGCCATGCAAGTGGCATCATACGC
>NW_024426885.1:69182073-69320193 GCF_017311325.1 Ursus maritimus | reverse complement strand
TGGGCCTGAGCATGAAAACAGCGTCAGGCCAGCGTGGTGTGGTCACCGAAATTCAGCCCTGCAGCCCTGCTCGTGCGTGGTCCATAGGTTAGAACCAGCAGACTGGAAACACGCACCGTCATCCGCTCTCCTCCCCGTTCCTTCCCCGGCCCGCAGGTTAACAAAGAATGTGTCCGTGGCCTCTGGGCCGGGCAGCAGCAAGAGCTCATATTCCTTCGCAACCGCAACCCAGAGCGTGGAAGCATCCAGAACAACAAGCAGGTCCTCCGAAACTTGATTAATTCCTCCTGTGACCAGCCTCTGGGGTACCCCATGTACGTCTCTCCGCTAACCACGTCCTATCTCGGGACCCACAAGCAGCTACAGAGCGTCTGGAGCAGCCCCGTCACTTTGGATGGCGTGAGGACGTGGTTCCGAACCAAGTGGTTGAGGTAGGTCTTTCCCACCACGGCCTTCATCCAGATGCTGGGGCATGGAGCGTGGAGGGCGCCCCCATTTCTGGTTAGTTTCACCGTGGACCACCATGTCCGCGCATGATTAAACCCGCTGCTCCCAGCGGCCTAGCACATCATTGTTTCCACAGCAGTTTCAGACGATGAGCGGGGGGCTCGCACACGAGACTGTGTCCCTCGCGCTTGCTGAGGCTGACGTCGGGCCGGCCCTCCTGCAGCGCTGTCCTGCAGGAGTAACTGCTGCACGTCTGTCCGGGAGGCCAGGCCTCAAGCCCGCACGCTGCCGACTCTCCCAACCCTCCCCTTACAAGCCCCGCCCCCTGTAAACTGGCTCTGGCTGCAACGGCCTCGAGGGTCGGCCGGAGTCCTGCGGAGCTGCTTATCTCGGGCCTCAGAGCCCAGGGTTCTCCCGGAAGGGCAGGGCTCTCGCTTATTCACCCCGGGGCAGTTGATTTCACTCACCAGACCCTGGCATTTGGGGAGCAGAAGCCCCCCTCTCCCCTGCATCCCAGGCATGCTGCTCACCTGCGGAACGCGGTCTTCCAGCCTGACTTCGACATGGGTGCAGTGGGGCACGGGAGCGCCTAGAAATGTCTGCTGAGAGCGCTTGAGGTCCCTCTCCCCTCACAGGGTGCGGAAGGGCTGTGACTCTGGCCAGCGAGCTGCTGGCAACATCGACGACGTGGATGGGAGGCCTGCCCCATCTGCAGGCGGCAGCCACGCTCCAGGCGGGGAGAGCCAGGAGAGCAGCACAGAACAGCCCAGAAAAGAGGGGACCCAGCACTGGTCACCCCGCGAAGGGACACAGACGACAGGTGGGTGCAACGGGCCCTCACAGTTACTGACCGAGGCTCCTTTGGTCCCATTGACCGATGCCACGGGTGATGCCGTCATTCTAACCTGAAAGAGCTCCTTCTTGCAAAAAGAAAAAAAATGAGGATTGGGCCATAGGATGCCCCAAATTTACTGACTCCTGTACGTTCTACTCACAGAAAAACTGTGAGACTCAAGTTTTATTTTTTATCCATCTCTTGTCTGTTACCTTAGCCAGCCATCTGTCTGTCTGTCCATCTGTCCACTGGCCACTCCCTCCTGTCCCACCGCTCACTCATTCAGTGGCCATTGGATCACGGCCTTCTGTGGCTGGCGGTGCGGTAGCCGCTGACCCAGGCTGACGTGTGCGTCCTCGTCCCTCTCTGAATCTGCGGGGTGCACAGACTGGCCTCCTGCTCCCCCATTCCTGCTTCTCTCTGGTTCCCATCACCCCCACGTACACCTGACATTTCAGAGGATAACAAAAGGGGGAGGGGGTGCCAGCAGATGGCATGGAGGAGGTGCGTGGGTCCATGTGTGGGATGAGTTTAAAGTCTAAAATCACGTTTAAACTAATGCCCACCTCGTTAAGTTCAACCAGGTGGCTGAGGTTCCGGAACCCGCCCCACCAGGGCGGCTGGGTTAGGAAAGGTGACAGCGAGGGCTCGCAGAGGACATACCAGGTGGACGGATGCAGGAGAGGCACATGTGCTCTCCTGGCTCCCGCCAGCACATCGGTGCTCGGCTTTGCCCTTCACAGCCTGTGAGTGATTTCAGCTTTGGGCCTCGGTGCCTCCTCACCATCCAGAAGTCTTCAGTAAGTGCCTCTGTGTGCCGGTCCCACCGGCCAGCTCAGCACCAAGGGAGTTAGCAAGGAACAGTCCTGCCTCCTGGAAGTGCCCCAGGCAAGGCTGAGGATTAAAACATGATTTACATAAAACATAGGCAAGACGGTAGATAGACAGATGATAGAAAGATAGATAGATGGGGTGCCTGGGTGGCTTAATCGTGAAGCGTCTGCCTTCGGCTCAGGTCATGATCCCAGGGTCCTGCTCAGCGGGAAGCCTACTTCTCCCTCTCCCACTCCCCCTGCTTGTGTTCCCTCTCTCGCTGGCTGTCTCTCTCTCTGTCAAATAAATAAATAAAATCTTTAAAAAAAAAAGAAAGATAGATGATAGAATAATACAGATACATAGGGAGATAGAGATGCAGGCGACTGTTGGAGGGACAGATAGATGAGACTGAGAGATGGAAAGATGGAAGCTAGGAAGGAAGGTAAGAAGATAGGTAGGGAGAGAGAGGGGGATGGGTAGATAGGCAGAGTGGTTGATGTCAGCTGCCCCTGCCTGGAGCCATCTGCCCTGAGCGAGAGCAGAACACTTGCCCAGCCCAACACCTCACCGCGCAGCTCGCTCTCAGGCGGGGAGTGTCTTACTGCTTCGTTAACACTTGTTATTACTGCATGAGCCACGTTAAGGTTCAGGATTACTGAAGCGATTTTCCAGGTGGGAAAATGCAAGGTAGCTTCCAAACGGAGAAATGCCAGTGCGCTTGGCATGTCTGTCCCGGTGACTTGTCTGCACCAGAGAAAGTCTGGAGTCGGGGGGTGGGGGGGGTGTCTCAGAGCCTGAGGCAGCCTCGAGCTGCGGGTGGGGGCTGATGGTCCTGCGGGCTGGGAGCCCAGGCCCGTGGGTGATGTCCCAGGCCTGCCTTGGTACCGTGTAGAGCACAGAAAGCCAGGAGTGACCTTGATAGGAGCGGTTTTAAGAAGCAGTAATGAAAAATTAACGGCTGGTTTGGGCTCTGGAAGATTCTGCTCCAACATCTGCCCCAAAAATCTGTGTGTGCTCCCGGCTGCGGGCCTCTGGCTGTGAATGGGAAGAGCAGTCACTGCCCAGGGTGTCCAGGTCCTGAAGGCAGGATGGGACGCGGGTGCCTGCCAGGCCACGCAGCGTCGGCACGGAGCCCCAGGCTTGCCCAGCACACCCGCCTCCAACTCCAAGAGCTCGGGCCTCCACCAGCCAGATCCCACCCCCCACCGCCACTGTCCTCCTGCTCGGGGGCTTGACGGAGCCCTGGCCGAGCACCTGTGGCTTTGAAGCCACCTGCCTTGCCGCTGTCCCCTCCCACTGTGCACCCGCCCGCCCAGCTTCTCTCAGGCGCACCCCTGCAGCAGTGACAGGTCATACTAAGTAACAGTCCCCGGCCCTTGTGCTGCTGCCCAGGATCATCCTGCGTGCTTTCCTAGTGCAGATTTGCAGGTCCTCACTGCGACCCGAAGAGAGAGGCCATCCCTGCCTCCTCTTGCAGCCGAGGAGACCGGCACAGAGAAGCGAGGTCACTGCCCGGAGTCACCCAGCTGGGATACAGACAGACCCAGGCAAGACGGGCCCAGAACCTGCCATCCTAACCACCGTGCACGGCCCCATCACTCTGGCCCTGGGGACGCTGTGTCCCCTCATCAAGCGCCGGCCTTGCTCCCAAGCCCAGGATGGAGCTGATGAGGCCGCTGTCCCGCAGCTGCTCCAGCTCTCCATATGTGCTGCAGGCAGGGTCCCCGCAGGCCTGCCCTGTGCTCCGCAGCTGACAGGCCTGCAGGAAGAGGGCCTCCCTGCAGAGGGGCGGAGGGCTGGGAGGGACGGAGCGATGGCCGGGGCCTGCCGCCCTTGCCCCCTGTGAACATAGGAAGAACCTCTCTCTCTTGCTCTCCTGCTCTCTCAGGCCCTTCCCGCAGCCCCGACCTCGGCACAAGGTCATAAGTCTCTTTTCGGCCTCACAGCTGGAGCGGGTCATTTTCACGTCGTCCCTTGGTTGGGTCAGGGCTGCCCGCCTCACTCACAGTAGACCTGCACCGCTTCGCGAGGGCAGCAGCCGCGACCCCGCATGCTAAACGGCGTCACCAACACTAGTGGTTGTGTCGAGGTTCTGGAAGCTACAAGTCCGTGACCAAGGTGTGGGGAGATCCGCTTCCTGCTGACGGCTGGGGGAGAACCGAGGCCAGGCCTCTCTCCCAGCTCTGGGGGGTCGTGGGCAGTCTCCAAGTTCCCTGTCTTGTAGAAGCTTCACCCCGTCTCTGCCTCCATCTTCCCGGGGTGCATTCCCGTGGGCATGTCTGTGTCCAAACTCCCCCCTGTTTGAGGACACCGGTCAAAGGGAGGAAGGCCCACCCTCCTCCAGGGTGACCTCCTTAGCAGATGACCCAGGCGACAGCCCTAGTCCCAAATAAGGTCCACCGTATGATGGACCAGCTCCCCGATATCTAACCACCCCCCACTGGCTCATGCTGCCCAGGCCTGCAGGCCTCCCCGCCATCCCTCAAGCACACTCCCCCTCAGGGCCTCACACTCCTGCTTCCTCCGGCTCCAACACACTTCTCCCCGTGTCGCCTTGCCCCCACTCACTCACTCAGCCTCTGATCAAATGCCACTGAGAGAGGCTCCAGCAGGCGGGTCCTCAGCATGGCCACCAGCGGGTCAGGGGCGGGGAGCTGTCCCCGGCCGCCACCTGTCTGGGAGAGCACGGCACGTGGCGGGTGCTCGGTGTGGCGGCCCTAACTTCTGCAGGCCCGGACAGGAGCACGCGTGGAACCCACGGCCCCCTCTGCCCCTCCCCCATCTCACCTGGCGAGTGGGCCTTGTGCATGTGTGTCGACCTCCTAGTCTACACATCCATGCCCCATCTGTACCCTGCCGACAGCCCGAGGAAGGCCCAACGTCCACCCTGGGAGGGGAGCCTGGGGAAGCAGTCCGTGCGGGCTCCGGATCTGAGTGCCAGGCACCCAGCATACGGGTCTAAGCAGGAGTGTGTGGGAGTGGGTCGGCTTCATCCCTTGTTTCCATAGCTCCCTGGTCCTGTGGGGGGAGGTGGGCAGGAGGAGGACCTGAGTAGGGCCCTGTAAAGTGCCAGCTAGGCGGCCGCTCAGGTCTGCGGTGGCCCTATGCTCAGCAGACACTGGGTTGATGAATGAGAGCATGGGTCCCCTCTCGGCTCGGAGAGCTGAGTTCGGCCACTCTCACTGAGGCTTCCGTGAGGGCTAGACGCTGCGTCCTGTTCCCGGGGGCCTTCAGCTGTAACCAGCTCTGTTCATTCAGCCCAGAGCACTAGCACGGAGCTGCTGATCCTGTCGGCTTGTCCTCGGTGCCCCAGGGCCCTGCCAGAATCCCACCAGGGCCCCGCTTTACATCTTTCGGAAGTTCTCCAGGAAACCTACTTGTGGACACACTCCTGGGGATGCCTTAGGGACAGGACCCTGGCCTGGGAAGAAGGGGGACCCCAAAGGACAGCTGAGGACTACACCCCTGGTCTCCCGCAGGCTGCTGCTACCCCTAGAGCATCCAGGCTGTGTCCCTGGAGGCAACCACGATCCCCAGCTGGTCCGCTGAAGGGTACAGGTCCTGCGGAGGGGCCACCCTTTCCAACCATTTGGATCAAAGTGTCCCCAGGGGGACCCAGGGAGCTGAGGGAAGCTGGGGGTCATGGGTCCCAGACAAGAGATGGCAGGGATCACCCCTCCTGTCCTCCCGCTACCTGCCCCCCCAACCCCAGCTGATCCTGGCATAGCAGGTCCCCCGAAAGAAATCTAAAAAGGCCCAAAATGGGTACGCGAGAGGGACAACCTGGCTCTGCCACACTCAGGATGGGGACACCTGTCCTTCCTGCCCCCTGGAAAGTTCAGTGTCACCTTGTTCTTACTACTGCTGTGGTTGAAGCCGTACAGGAGTATTTACCACCCTCTGTGGAGGTTCTTTGCCCTGCTCGCTCCCCGTGGGCAGTACAAGGACAGGACCCTCATCTCTTCTCTCCCGGTCCCTCGGCAGTTAGTAACACGCGCTGTCTTGTAAGCCGCATGTTGGAGCCCCAGGACTTGGAGGACCAAAGCACAGGAAGGCGAGAGCTTCCCGAGGCTCCCATGCTGTGTACCCTTAGCACCTGGTAAACAGCAAGTACCCACAAGTGCCCGCGGTGTTGGGGGGAGAGCCATACCCAGCTGGCCCTCCAAGGACTGGCCGGGGCCCCTTCCCCCCACCTCCTCCTCGCCTAGTGGCCTGGGCACTCGGGGAGGGTTTCTGGCTCAGAGAGTGCTCAGGACACAACGTTTTCCATTCCTGAGGCCCTGTGTGCAGAAGCCCCGGGGTCCCAGGGACAGCAGGCCCTGAGAAGGAGCCGAGCCGCTCGTGGGGAGGGGCAGCCCCACCTGGCTGGCTGGCCGTGCCCTGGGGAGCTCGCACCTGCTCTGAGATCTTCCACTCAAGATGCAGCCAGTGGTGGAAAGCCACCCACCCGCCATTCCCAGCAGGCCGGCGTCCCTGATTCCCCGTGGGCCCTCCCGTGGTGCTGCGGCTTCTCTGGCTTCCTTACCCTCGGCGCAGCTGAATCAAGCCCTGTGTGCACACGAGTGGAGACCACAGCTCCCAGAAGGGAAGCCAGGAGCCTGCCCAGCCAGTGCAGGGATGTTAAAGGCCGTTCGCCAGGCAAAGGGAGGGGATTCTTATGCCCAGGTCTCCAGCCTTGGCCTGGAACAATGGGAGAATCCCTGTCCCAGCTTGCCACCCCAGAGGCCACCGTCCTACGCACAGTGAGGGGCAGGTGCACATCCAGGGGTAGGTGCACATCCAGGGGTCTCAGCCTCTAGGGCACAGCATTTTCTAAGCTTCCCAAATGGTTCTAATGGCCAAGGATAAGAATTTCTGTCCCCATGCTAAACTTGCCAGGGCTGACTCTGTTCCCAATCGGGCATTTAGGAAGCTTGAGGGCTCAGTGTGAGGTCACTTTTGCAGGTTAGTCCCTGCTGTCCCTTACTGCCAGTCCATGTGCTGAGCCTGTGGGGACGATGCAGTCATTGTCACCTCAAGGGGGCCGGGAGGGCCGTGGCCAGTACCACACACTACCACAAATCAGAGTGACGGCCCATGTGCTAAACGCCATGCGGGAGGGAAGCCTGGGGTTGAGGTGGAGGGCCGGCCTCTAACTGGGGACCCAACTGCTCCTTCCCTCAGTTCCCAGCCGAGCGTGCCGATCCTGGGCCCTTGCCAGGCTCCCAGAGGCCCGGGGTCGTGCTCAGACGCCCTGTACATCTGCTGACCCTGCTGTGCCCAGCACTCCCCATGCGGCCTCAGCTTTGGCCCGACTGCCTGCCGTCTTCTTGCCCCGCTACAAAGTCGACGTCCCAGCAAGGAGGGGACTGGTCCCTGTGGGGGACACACCATGGTGACTCCTTGCAGAAGGCAGTCAGGAATTCCTAGCTAATCGGAATCCCAGATTGGAGAGGAAGACTCTGGCCTTCCGCTGGCGAGGGCGCACCACGACCTTTCAGCCGACTGTCCGGGGTAGAGAACGGTGTCAGGCTAGTGAACCAAGAAGGGTCATTCATCGGGTGTTCCAGAACCCGGGTCCTGAGGAGGTTCTCCGGGGAAATACTCATAATCTGATAATGAAGTAATTGGCAAAGTAAGTTAAATTATCAAATAATGAGCCCGAACAGCACAAGCTCATTTGCATGGTTTGCTTACTTATTCCACTCGCAGAATTAATTTAGAAAAAAGTCAAGAGCCATGATAACAACAGAGAGCGCCACGAGAAAGTCTGAAGCGAGGACATGGGGGGAGGTGCCCCTGTCTTGCCTTGAACATGGACCATTCCCCTCTGACAGATAGATGGGTCTTTGTCCCCTCGTTTCTGGAATGAGCTGAGAAGTTCCCCCACCAAGCGCGGGTGGTCTGCGATCAGCATCAAAATCACTGCCTCGCGCACGGGTGTGGAGTGGTTCTGGACAGCAGTCAGCATTGCCGGGTAAATCACAAACAGATGTTTGGCCTTGTCAAACTCTGAATAAACTCACACATCACCGTCTCCGCTAATTCTGACTCGTCAGGGTCCCTGTCTCCCTGTTTTTCCCTCTGCAAGAGTAGCTGGCCCAGCTCTGCAGCAGGGCTCGGCCAGACGGGCCCCAGCTCCCGGTGAGAGCCTCGTGCCAGGGGCTGCCCACACTCATCCCTGTCCTGCGGGACTGTGAGCCGCACCGTGGGGGGCACACCCAGTGTCCCAGCAGCTGGGCAGGAGGCAGGAGAGACCGGGTGGTGACTCCTGTAGAAACGGGCACCCCACCGTCACGGAGTCCACACTGCACTAAGGTCCACTGAGGCGGGGGGGGGGTGGCTTCCAGCCGCTGGGGGGAGGAGTGGGGCTGGGGGCACCCCTGGAATCCCCATATTAATGCATGTTACCTAAGGAGTTCTCTCTCAAAGACACCTCACTTCCCGGGACCTCGCATAGACACATGAGAGTGTATTAGAATCGCCCGATGCTCCATCAATGATTTGGGCCGAGGTGAAACGTGAGAAAATGCACGGGACAGTCCTCAGGGGCCCCCCTTCACCCCCTCTGTTCTTATCAATTGAATACCTAATTGTAGAAGCTTCAGGAAACATTTCGATAAGGTAGTTGGTAGAACTGTGACCTCACTGACCACTCCCTTCCAAGTAATAGTTGAACATTAGAGCCTAGTGGTTCCTGATACTTAAGGGGTCAAGTATTCTAGCGAGCACATGCTTTCCTCCTCCTGCTTCTCTAGAAAGCTGCGTGGCTAGGCTCCTTCTCCCCGAGACGTGGGCAGGACCAAGTGTGTGGGGCAGTTCAAACCCTTCTGTTTCGACAAGCCTGGGCAAAGGCTGGGGCCAGGAGGGGCCCTGCGGGGAGCAGCAGCCGGCACAAGGGAGCTGGGGCACATGTCGGCACAAGCCTGGGCCTGGCCAGTCGCCTCTGTGAGGGCCCTGCGAGGGCTGCTTCTTTAATAAAGACCTTTATTTTAAGGGAAAACTTTTGCAGAAAACAAAGGCTCAGCTGGCATGTGGCTCCACCCATCCCCCTTACCTTTTTAAGGCAACTAAAAATGATAAAAGCCTGCGTGTTTTCCCTTTATCACTGCTGATCACATGAGCACAGGATCCAAGGTCTGTGCTCCCCATGGAAGCGCTTCCCACTCACCCTTGGGCTGCGGGGCGCCCTGGGGTCAAGCCCTTCAGTTCCCAGGGCCCCCCGTGGGGCCATCCCAGCCTTGACAATGGCCAACCGACCTGGGTGCCTGGGGCCCAGGCTGCCCGCCTCACTGCACGGACCTTGACGCAGGTAAGCCCGTCTGCTCTGGCAACCTGTTCTGCTTTCTGTTAAAGGCAGGAGGAAAGGCAGGAGTCAGTCTGTCCAGGCCCAAGGGGCGTTAAGCCAAAGGCCAGCCACGCTGAGCTCTTCCGGCCCGATCTTAGAAAGCCACCAGGCCTTCCTGCAGACATCCACATCGGTCCACGAGTTGGCCCAGAGGCTCTCGGGCAGCCGGCGCTCCCTGCACACGTCGGCCGTGTCCCTGCACTCGCAGCCCCCGCCCGTCACCACCACGGGCCACCTGAGTGTCCGCGAGCGGGCCGAGGCGCTGATCAGGTCCAGCCTGGGCTCGTCCACCAGCTCAACCCTGAGCTTCCTCTTCGGCAAGAGGAGCTTCTCGAGTGCCCTGGTCATTTCTGGACTCTCTGCTGCGGAGGGGGGCAACACCAGTGACACCCAGTCGTCCAGCAGCGTCAACATCGTCATGGGCCCCTCGGCCCGGGCCACCAGCCAGGCCACACGGGTAAGGGGCTCGGCCAGTGGGCCAGGGCAGGTGTGCGGGCTGCTGGCCCGAAGCCCCACCATCCAGCTGCCTGTAGACTCCCATTGCCTGGTCCACGGGCTTCCCAGAGTGCCAGACACCAGGTAGCGCTAGACAGGAGGTGCTCTGGCCGTGCTCAGACACAAGATACGCGGCACACGTCCCGTAGGTACTAAGGTCACGGCGGGCGGTCCTGGAGGGTGTCTGATGCTCAGCACAGCTGTGATCCCCAGCCCTGAACCGGGAAGTGAGTGGGAATGTTCTCCACGCATCCGCAGAGCAGGAGCGTGTCCTACTTCATTCTCTTTTCACATCACTCTGGCCTGCGGGAGAGGAGAGGACGCTCGCCAGCACTGCAGTTAGACTCTCGCCGATTCCTAGCGCCAGATTCAATTTTCCAGCTGCCAAGGCGGCCTTCCATTTGCATGTGTGTAAACATTAGAAAAGGAGAGGTGGAAGGACGTCCCCTAACTAAACGGTTGCTTACACAGAGCTCCACGCTGGCTGATGCGAGGTCACACTTGAGCTTTGTCCGAGAGGAAGGAAGGAAGGAAGGAAGTTCTGTGGTCGGGAGGCCAGGCAAACTCGGGTGTCACACTGGAGGTCTCGTGTGCCCCTTCTGCGTGCTCGCACCTTCTCCTGCCAGAGGCTCACGCTCTCTATGGAGAACGAGGGTCACCTGCCCGGCTTCGGTTCGGGGTTATTCGGAAGTGGAGGATGGGGCCACACCCCCTGGGAAGCTCCACGGGCCGGGGCCGAGGGCAAGCAGGCTGGCGACTTCAGGAACTTTAACTAGGTCTAGTTAGGTCTCCGTTTCCTCAGACTATGCACAAAATCACACACTTTTCTCCTACCCCCCAATCTGTTTAAGATACTGCCGTGGGCGTGCTTCTGGGATTCTGGCAAGTTCTCTTTCCGGCAGGACGATAGGGTCCCTGGCACGCTGGGCATCTGCATTACTGTTCGTTCGGGTGCCAACCTGCCAGACTTAGGGTTTCTGCCAGGGGGCAGTGTGTGTGTGTGGGGGGCACTGGCCAGAACCCAGGACACCCAGGCACACAGTGACCTCTTACCCAAGGGCTCATGCACCCAGCACATCCTCATCACCTGGAGAAAGGTCCCCATGTTCAGAGCTCCCGACCCACCCTGGCTCGGTAGACCCGTGGCTTCCTTCCTTTCGGCGGAGGCCAGCGCCTTGGGCCCCCGCACCCGCCCTCGGAGCCCTGCCCCACCGGTGGGGTAGGTCAGCCCCGGCAGCAGGGGGTCAGGTGGGCAGAAGCGGCCTGACGCGTTGCTGAGACTCTCTGCTTCTCCTTTCTCTCAAGCACTTCTCTGAGCCGTGTGAACCCACCGAGGCCACCGAGCAGGGGCAGCGTCGCGACCTCCGTCCGGCTGAGGCCGCGGCAGAGAACGGGGGACAGCTGTGCAGGAGAGCCAGCCAGGAGGACATGGGCCTGGACGACACGGCCTCCCAGCAGAGCGCTTCCGACGAGCAGTAGGGCCGGGGCTGGCCAGGGGCCCCGCTCTGCAGCTCCGAGGGCCGCTCTAGAGAGTGACGTTACCTCCGGTTCTCGGAGGAAGCCTCCCATGACGCTAAAACACCTGACAGCACATCTGCCTCCCCCCGACGCTGCTCCAAGCTGCGCCCGGAGCTCCGGGCCGCGGCACGCACAACTTCCAGAATCTGAAAGTTCTAACAAAAGCCATGTAGTATCTTCAAACAGCTAGGGTAAGTACAGCCTACGTCCCTCTTCCCTGCCCTGAAGACAATAAGACACCTGCATGTTCACTACTGATGGGCATTTTCCACATTCGCGTTAACCATGTTCGGGACACGGACAGCAGCGCGCCTCATGCCGTGCGCTGGCCAGACGCAGTAGGGTTCCCTCTCCGCATAGAGAAAACCTCGCCTCGCTCATCACATTCACGCGGATGTTCAGTACAAACCAGCGGCAGCTTTACCAAACGTGGTAGTGCATGCGGTCACGTCTGAAGTACCCCGCGAAAGACCCAGCGGTACTAGTGACCCGAGTGTAGACATCGAGTCCCGCGGGAGCATGGAAAGCCATTTGGACTCGCATGACGCTTGACCGCAGTCGCGCGGTTTCCCACGAGCAGGCCTGTCTCGCCCGGCGCTCCTGTCCACTCGCAGGAATGTTCGCTTGTTTTCCGAGCCAAGCCATCCTTCCCGTGTCACAGGACACTCGCACACAACTTTGTTTTTGGAATTAAAATGTTTACAGTTATTGCTGTGTCTGGTTGTGAGTTGTGCTCTATCCTTTATTGTGAGAATGGCCTTTGGCAAATTCTGGGACCTTCCCCAAGTGAAGCCTGTCACCAGGGAAAAGCAGAAACCCGACTTCTGGTGGATGTGCGGGAGGGTGAACGGGTCCCGAAACACAGTCTATAAAGAAGATCATCACTGACCTGGTGAACCATCCCTTCTGGAAAGATCATAGAAATAGTCGTTTTGGAAATAGTCCCACAACTTTTTCAAGGTATCTAGGATTTGAAGTGTGGGGACTAGGGGAGGGCATGGCAGAGAATTTCTCTCCCCCTGGAAGCAGATGGTAATGCTTCCCCCCAAAAAACAAGAATTGCCAATTAATAATAGGTGGGCTCTGTAATCAGAGACACTGTGCATTATTCTCAAATCGGCAATCCCTGGAGAGACAGAGCCGGTTATTACTGATTTAAATGCAGGTGTTTGTCTAATGAGAAGCTGATAGAACCTCACTGCAGCTCACTAAGTCAGCCAAACCAAACTTGGCCGGCAGGCCCCGAAATCCCCTTGGGCAACTTTACAGCCAAGCCCTGAAGACTAAATGGCCGGCCCTGAGCTGGGGGCCTGGCCTCCCCACAAAGGGCATCTCCTTGAACTGAGTCAGATGACGAATGGCCAGCAGCAGTCAGCCTGCTGTGGGCCAGCCACCCCCTGGGTCACCCAGAAGTAAGACACCCAGAAAGCCACTGTGTTCCACAGAAAGCAGATCTCCTAACAGAGCTGGAAAACAGTAGGTTTGCAGATGAGAAGCCGAAGTGCTCTGGATGCGCGTCCCTCGGCTTTCTCTAACCGCCGACCCAACTGCTTATCGCGGTTCTTAGTGGGGAGGAAGCAGACAAGGGCAGTCACGGTTTGTCAACAGTAAGGCCACGGTCCTCCAGTCCGAATGCAAGTCTGCACTGTCTGAGAGTAAAGTCGTCCTGGGCGTGCATGCTGGGAGTGCACGCGCACACACACACACACACACACACACACACGGGTCTGTGTGCCCACAAATGGAAAGAGGGTGCTGGATGCACTCGGGACCCTGCATGCCTGTCAGCAACACAGTCACACTTTCTCTCTATACTGTGGTGAACAACCTTTATATTTACAACGCGCGACCTTGTTTTTATTTTGAGAGGGCGCGTGCGCGGGTGGTGGGGAGGGGCGGAGAGGAAGGGAGAGAGTCTGAAGCAGACCCGCGCTGAGCGTGGAGCCTGACTCGGGGCTCCATCCCATGACCACAAGATCAAGAGTTGGACGTTTAACCAACTGAGGCACCCCGGTGCTCCCCCCGCACACACACACAGAGTTTGTTAATCTGATCTTCAGCCAGTCAGCTGTGTAAACGACTGGATTCACCCCCATTTAAAGGAAATAGTCCTAAGGTGACATCCCACGCTGGGGCTATTTCATGAGCTGCCAGCATACAACCACAGGGTTATTTTTTGCATTTGGACACGGAACAAAATAGTTTCTCCTCTAAAAATGATCTAAAAACTGTAGTGCTTGGTTTTATATAAATCACGTGGTTAATCTGGCATTATTGATTCTAAATTTTGCACTGTGTGTTGAGACCATCTGTCTGGCAAGTAGTTTTCTAAAATCACTTGGTGCTTCAGCTTCTCCTTGCCTGTACAGGGTGCAATGCAAAGACCCCTGTTTACTCAGTCCCTTAGGCCCCCTCCACTGCCTGGGGGTTTTGTCCAAGTCATTGTGTGCCAGGGACACGGCACCTGCTATCAGCGTGCAGACACGCAGGTGCGCGGGCACGTGCACACGCATACACACGCATGCACGCATGTGCAATCTTCCCAGACACCACCCTCACGAACTCTGAGACAGGAAGAGAAAGAGGAAGAAGGCCCATTCCACATTTTCTGAGCCACCATCGCCCCCCACCCGGTGCTTGATGACGTGAGGGCTGGGAATGGAATGAACCATGTACATCAGCCATGACAGTCACATGACAATCATCTCTGCATTTGAAAACTCGTCCATCCCTGTGCGTGTGCTTATTCAGAGGTAAAAAGAGATCGTGTTTTAAATGTGTGAGGGAAGTGGCTGGTGGTACAATCCGCTCCAGGGGAAGAGGCAAGGGTTTCGTAAACTCCGTCTCCAGATCCGTTCTGCTCTGTCCCGTGCAGCCATGCTGGTCCAGCTCAATTCGTCACCGGGCAGTACACATGTCTGTATCGTGCTTTCCCAAGGGACTTCTTCCTTCAGGTCTGGCCCAGACCCAGCTGTGTTAGGTGTCTGGGTCTGCTTGAAGAGCGGGCATTTCAAACTCAGGAATAAATGAGAACTGCTGATGTCAGCGCGTCCTTGCCACCGCATCCCTTCCTCTCTGGGCGCCGCAGCGCGGGGAGCAGCACCTGCGCCGACGATCCGCGCTCAGCTCTCCTCCTGGTCCTGGCCTGGCTCAAGAAGAGGGCCTCAAGTGGGGCTCGCCTCGGCGCCTCTTCCTCCTTTAAACCTCAGCAGAAGCCCATCCTTTCCGCGGCTCGGAGCCAGATTTACTTGTGAATTCATGCTGTTTCATACCACAGTCCAGGGGGGCTTGAACAGCACGTACTTCTCCTGGTTCCGGAGGCTGGGCTGCCCAAGATCAAGGCGCCCCCAGATTCGGTGTCTGGTGAGGGCCTGCTTCCGGGTCCACAGACGGCCACTTTCGCGCTGCGACCTCACGGGGCCGAGGGGAGAGAGCCCTCTGGGGTCTCTTTCATAAGGGCATTAATTCCACTCTTGAGGGTTCCACCTGCATGACTGCGTCCCCTCCCAAAGGCCCCACCGAACACCATCACACCGGGGGTTGGAGTTCAACATAGGACTTCGAGGGGGACACAAACATTCAGACCACAACGTTATCCTTTATTAGACTTTATTTCTTAAAATAGAGGGATAGCATCGGATACCTTCACACGTGCCCCGATCGTTCCGCTGGACCAAGTGATACAGTAATTATTAAGGACTCTGCCACAGCGAGTGCTCCACGCTCTTCCAGCTGATAGCTGCTTACGGTTTATCGCAGCTAAAGGTCAACGCTGAGACCTGGGGGCACATGATGCGCTGAGAAGGACGGAAAACATCAAGGCAGTGGGAGGAATAGAAAGAGCACGGGCTTTGGAGCCACAGGGACTTGGTTCGAACTCTCTATCTGCTGCTACAGCATGTTTCTTGACCATTAGAGAGTCTGCAGAAGCTCGCCGTCCCGTATGCATGCTCGGGGCCGCCCGAATCTGTTCTGCACAGCTCCAGCTCCAAGGAGCCCGCACCCCTGGGGGCCAGTAAAGGCTCCAACTGATGGGCTCCCGTCAGTCAGGGCAGACCAGCCGCACTAGGCCGGATGCTGGCTCTGTCTTCAGGGGCACACAGGCGACACTTCCCCAGCCTGTCCCCTTTCTCAGCTCACCTGCGTTTGAGTGGGGCTCCTCAGCACCCTGGGCGTTGGACGAGAGTAGGTTGGATGCAGGGGCCAGGCTCCCAGACCGCACCCGCGTGCGGTGCTCCTTTTGTCCCAGGGAGCCTGACAGAAGTCACACCAGCCCGTCGGACATCATGAGTTCGGTCTCCCTGAACAACCCAACCGGGCGTGGAGAGTGGGACAGAGATGCCCTCTTCCCCCTACTGGACCAGGCACCCTTCATAAGAGATTAGTTCAGTCTAGGAGGCCCTTCAGATGTGACCCCTCAAAGGCTTAGCAAACCCACACCAAGCTTCAGGAGGCTCCCTTGGAGGAAAGCACAGAGGAGAGAATCCTGACCAAAGAGCCCGTCACAGGCTCCCGACCGCCACCCTGGATCAGAGACGTTAAGAGCTCCCTGGGCAGTGCACCCAGCGCCAGGCTCGCAGGACACCCTAGTCTAGGCTCCACACGCCTAGACTGGGCCTTGGTGACAGACGGGGCACACCTGCCCTGAATGCCAGCTGGGTTTGGAGCTAAGGCTAGTTGCTAAAATATCCTGGAAATTCGTAGATCTTCACCAGAAATGACCTAACAGCACCGTACTGTCTATCACTGCAGCACCGTCAACCGCCCGGAGGGCAACTCTCACCCTCACGAACTCTCGCATGTCCGCAGTCGCCCTGCTATGGCCGCGCCTGATCCTTCCACACCGTGATGCTTGACGGCCCCCGCCCCTGGCCCTCTTGGGGGCGTCATGCAGATGGCCGATGACGGGGTCTCCCTGCTGTGCAATGCCTTCCTATGACGACAGTCATTTCCCCCTTTCTCTGGAAGGGAAACGGGGCCCAGAACGGCATAAGGCCATGTCTAAGTTGATGTGGCCAGAGTGGGGGCTCTGATCTGAACCCACAGGCCCGAGCTCGCGGGGCACTGCCCGCTGTCAGCATCTCGAAAGCCTCTGCACCCCTCCCACCCAGGGCCCACGGGTTTGCAACATTTAGTTTCTTTTTATTTTATTAAGCAATAAGCAATCAAATAAGCAATGCGATGGGTGGGGAGGACCTAAAATGGCTTTTCTCTGAAGGAACCGTTTTTAAAAACCAAATAACTCACAGCCCTGTGAGCTGAGGCCGCACCTGGAGAGGGGTTAATTTCCATGCCGTGCAAAATTGATTAGGTAGCGAACCCCTTCTCCCCCTTCCCCGGAACACACTTATAAACTTCGATGGGGGCAGGTTCCATCTAATACTCTGAAAACCATTTCTCATGTCATAATTTACCAAAATCATACGCACAACTGCAAAAGGAAATAAACAGAAACCTCTCAGCATAAATAAGCCACAGCGGACTGTTCATCTCGTCCCGCCAACCCAGCATTCAGGCTAATTTGATCTTTTAAACATTTTATGGAAAACAGCTGTCAGGCTTTCTCTGGAAAAGCCCATAAGGTTTCGTAAGCCCGAAGGCATAAATCCTCGACAGGCAGGGCCCTGATCAGGCTCCAAGGGAACCAGCACGTTTCTGCAAGCGCACAGGCAGGGACACGAACCACCTTCACTTCCTGCCGCTCTGCACACACGTCACAATATCTGGCAAAAGGTGGTTTCTGTTTTCCTTGGTGACCTGTGGGAAGAAGCAAGAGAGCAGGCTTCAGAGTTCTCTCCTTTTCCTCAATCCTCCGCTAGGCAGTATTCTCTGGGAAGAGCCCAGAAGGCCCAGACAGGGTGAGGCAGGTTTCGGGACTGAGGCAGGTAGCCCAGGTCGAGAGCACGTCTGGTGGAATCCCAGCCCCAGCTTCTGCAAAGTGACAGCTCGGACCGTGGAAGTGCATTGGGCGACTGGTGCTTTTCACCAGGACCAACTGTGAACTGAGCCCTGCATGGGGCTCTGGGAAGGATGATGGAAACGCGGAGGGGGCACGGCCCCCGGCAACCTGATCTGAACAGAAGGAACGCCTGAGTGAAGCCAGGAGAGCCGCCTATGAGCAGCCCACCGAGAGCAGCCGCACCGCAGCCGTGAGTCACACCCCCAATCGGACACATCCGACGGAAGGGGAAGCTAGGCCCGGGAAGTGCAGGGACATCCTGAGATCTGAGAGGCAGCTAGGGACGCGGTACACACTCGAACCCGAGTCTCTGGGTTCTGGGAGTATGCTCTGTAATTCCTACCCTTACACAAGAGTAACCAGGGTCTGTTCGAGCTTTACCCAGTGATCCGTCTTTGTTTTTCTTTAGAAATGCAGTCCCAACAAGTACAAGGAAAGCGTTCAGATGCCACCCAGGGCTTGGGATGGTGGGTGCATCCCCCAAGTAAGGACAGGGCCATCTCTCCTGCCTTCACCCTAGGGCCTTCGGGCTGGCGCCCCTCCAACATTCACGCATTCAACACGGATGGGGCGTCAACCAGAAACTGAGCAAGGTGCCGGGGACAGAGGCAGGACTCCATAAGGAGCTAGCCGAGCAGAACAGAGGGACGACATGGACAGCGAGAACACGGATGGTCAAGGATCCGGGACAGAAAGTCTGCAGGTGCATCGGAGCTGGGACGGGGCGTGGTGAGGAAAGGCTTCCACGCCCGTTATGCCTGAGAAGGACCCAAGCAAAGGATCATGCAAAGACGAAGTGAGTGCATCTGCGAAGCGGTGGTCAGTGCGGGCGGACCCTGAGCGGAGAGATGGGCCTGCCCGCTGCGGACTCCACAGCCACCCGTGTCTGCCCGCCCACCTGGCACAGAGCTGGTGCCGGATGAACGTCTGCCGAGGAGATGCACGGTGGGCTTCGTCCCCGTGGCTCCCCCACATCCACCTGCCCGCCTCCGAAGCACGCTCTGACTTCTCTCTGGGAGAAGACGCAGTCTAGCAAACTGGCTCTCAGTCTGGGAGTGCAGGCCGGGCCGTAAAGATCAGAGCACCTGGACCCTGACAGGAGGGCGCTGAGCAGCCAACGGCGGGGGCCGTCCCCCCCCAGCAGTCTGTCCAAGGAAGTGAGAAGTGTGCTGCTGTGAAGGGAGGAAAGGGGGAACGCGGCGGGCTCGGCGGGGGCAGACGGGCCCCTGGCTCCCTTTCCTGCACCCCGACCTCACGAGCACCGACAGCAGGTTCCGCCCTTGCGTCTGTGAGTTGACTGCGTGCCTCAAAGGGAGGATTCCCAGCTGAGGGCATCTGAAGCCACTTCTCTTCTCGCATCTCCTCACTGCCTCTAGAACTGTGACGTTTGCGAAGGCGGAGACGCGGGGCTGGCAGACGAGAGGGAGCTCACGGCGTGCACTGCAGAGGGCGTCAAGAGGAGCCCCGAGGCGCGCTGAGTGCCACGCAGCCACAGTGCCGCGTTCCCGGGCAATGCCCCATCCTCTCCATCGGCACACAACGACCACACGGCCACCCTGGTCTCAGGCCCCAGCCTGCAAGTGAGACATTCCTCTTCTCTTTCACCAGCTGGGAGTGAGCCCCCGCCCCACCCCGGGGAGCCAGGGGGGCCAGGGCCGCGGTGGGGCGTCCTGCACGCTGAGGACGCTCGCCAAGCCTTGGTCCCACAGAAAACATAGCAACTGGAAAAGATACATTCTGGGAATGTTTCCAGGTTAGAAATTAATGAATGCAAAACTACATTAATATTTGGCTATCCCCTCTTTGATTTCCCGAAGATGACTTCTGAGAATGATGAAGAGGTCTACGTGAAACTGTCCACGGTGTTCAGTTATGACACTCGTTATATACCGAAGCCAAGCTCTCGAATTCGAGAACGGTAGAGCATCACCAGCCCGCGGGGGCCCTTTCCTGCAGGCACCAGCCCTGTCTTGTAGTCAACCACCAGGATTCGGTGACAGCAAGTCCTTCCTGAGAGGCTGGCCAGGAGGGGCACTGGGCGCGGAAGAGAACAAGGTGAGGAGGACCACGGGAAGGAAGCTGGCCCACCCTCCTCTCGGCACCGCAGCCTCCAGAGAAAGACGGGAAGCCCAGTGAAAGCTGAGCCCCAGCCCGGCACACTGGCCCTTGGTGCCTTGGTGACACTTAGATGCTGCCTTCCATGGGGACCGGGGCATCTCATTCATCCTGTGTCCAGCACATGGGGAGGGGGGGTGCTCGGCAAATGTTTATTACATTCTAAGCTGAGGAGGTCTCTGAAATATAGCCAAGTGGTAAAGACACACTACGAAGACTCCAACCATCTCAAGCTTCCAAGTTGCTCTGTGCCGCATCCAACTTGCCACGGGACGACCTCAGAGTTTCAGTCAACAACCTGGGCACCAGGACATCAGGAAGCTGTGACTATCTGGACACAAGAACAGGCAGGAAAAAAGGCCCCTAACTGCCTATACACTACACGTAAGAAAGCAAAACGAAACCATATTTTTTCCTTGAAACTATGGGAAGGACCCTGACAAGTTCCTAATAAGCACAGGATGACGGAAAGAAATTTGACAACGCTTATTGTAAGTTAACACATATCAAAAGTTACTACTAGCCTGTCTCATATTGTGTCTTTATTTTACTGAACCTAAAAATAGGATTATTCCTGAATCCAATCCCTCCAGCTCTATTTTTTCCATGAAGGTTAAAGTTTCCAAATCAAGAATTACTTTCGTGTTGTATCAAGTCAGACTTCGCCTTACCCAAGTTTACAAAGATTTACTCCTGTATTTTCTTCTAAGAGCTGTAGAGTTTAGTGGACTCTGCTTCTCTTCCCCTCCCTCTGCCCCTCCCTGCACGCACACACTCTCGCAAATAAATTAATTAAAAAAATAATGAGCTGTAGAGTTTAGTCCTTAAATTTAGGCCCAGAATCTACTTTGAGTTAATTCTGGTATATGATGTAAGGGTCCAACTTCCCTCTTTTGCATGTGGATGTCCAGTTTCCCAGCACCGTTTATTAAAAAAACGATTCTTTCCTCATTAAGTTGTCCTGGCACACTTGTTGAAAATCAATTGATCTTAGATGTAATAAGGGTTTACTCCTGGACTTTCCACTGATCTGTGTCTAGCCTTTGGCCAGTACCACACTGTCTCGAACACTGCAGTAAGTTCTGAAGTCAGGACGTAGGAGTCTTCCAACATTCTTCTTTTCCAAGATTGTTTTAGTTGGGTCCTTTGCATCTCCACATGAATTTTGGGATTCGCTTGCTTGTCAGTTTCTACAAACACCCTGCCTACAGGCTTTCGAACCAGAGCCTAACAGACCTTCTCTCACTCCTGTATCTATAGGAGTCCAAGGACCCAGAGGACAGCATCGAATTTCTGGTGAGATCAAAATGCTTTATGTCCTGCTTGATTAAAAAAACCCATGGCAGGAAGGAGGAAGCAGAAGTCTAAGAATTCCCAAACCAGAAGGAAATCAGGATGTAGTTCCTGCTACTCCTGTGATCTTGCAATGCACAAATAAAAATTAAAAGCATAAAAACGGCTTTATGGAAAAAAAAAGGTAAAGGACTCTGGATTCAGGACAGTGGAGTCGATTTTAGCTGTAGCAACATTTTATAAAGTAGAAAAACCAAAGAATTTCTCAGAATCTGAGATTTTTTTAGCAAAATCATCTGAATCATCCCTATCGCCAAAGGAAACGGTACAGCAGGGCCGTGCTAACGCTCGGCTTTGGAGGCAGACAGATGGAAGACTGAACCCTAGCTGTGCCACCTGCTAGCTGACGACCCTGGACACGCTACGCAGCCTTCGTTGATAAAACGAAGACCACACGATACACCCAAGCAGGTACTGTGAAGTCGGTGCGCCCTGGTGGGTCTACAGCACTGAGCACAGCACCTCAGTCCAAGCGCTCAGTGCCCGGTGGCCACACTGGCATCTAAGTCAGTGCTCCAGTCTCCAGCTGTCTCCTCTGTGCCCTCAGCGGGTAACATTCTCCAGCATTTCCATCAAGCAGGTATTTCACAGGAAATCAAATGAAATGTGTTTTCTAAATGCCACGAAGACAACCAAACTCATGTATGTGTGCACGCGTGTGTGTGAGGCAGGAAGTGACCAGCAGGGATAAGCATCTTCCTCACGTGGCTCCAGAATCAGGGAAGAGTGCACACAGCTCTTTCTAGTGATTTGGATCCACGAAGGTCTTCATCTCTTGTCTCTACAGCATTAACGTAATCATGCTCCAACAAGCAAATGTGAAATAAACTGAAAACATTTTTCAGTGGCCACACTGAAGAGACCAGTAAAAAATGAACCCAACTTCCGAAAGAGAAACAGATTTTCAGGAATGTGACTGTCGATACCCACACCCGCAACACGATAGAAGTTTCTAAATTACCAAGACCATCCTCCAGTGACACGAATGTTAGATCTTTTATTATAGTACCACAAGGCCCTGAGGCTCTGCTATTTTGGTTTGTTTTCTTCCAAAAAGTCTGCTCTTTGTTGGGCAATTTCTATTGTTCTATTTTCAAGTTTACTGATTGTTCCCTCTGTTGTCTCCATTCTCCCGAGGAGCCCTTCCAGACTTTCTCATTCAGTCATTGTACGTGACAGTTCTAAAATGTTTATTTGATTCAGCATATTTTTGCTAAAACTCAGACTTTCTATTTTTCATTTGTTTCCAGCGTGTTTGCAATTGATCACTGAAGCATTTTTTTGTCACAGCGGTTTTAAAGCGTCGGCCCTAGAATTCCAACATCTCCGTCATCTTGCTGTTGGCACATGCTCATGTTTGTTCCATTCAAGCTGCTTCTCCTGGTTGCTGGTAGGACAAGGGATTTTCAGTTGGGTGTTGTGTTGTCCCCTGGCTGAACTTCCTAGCCGGCGTGCCTTCCTCTTTCCACCCTTCAGGTCTCCTTACGTATGTTTTCTATGTAACATCCAAGGTTTTCAGCGACACCAAACAGGAGGACAGGGAGAAGTGTATCTAGTCCAGGAACAGGAAGTGTTCCGAGGTGTTTTTCTGAAAAGCAATGCTGTTTACCTAACGCTATTAAGTCTAGGTCACAGGAGCAGCTCTGGAACCCTTTCCCCCATGAGTCCAGTCCCGCCTCCCCATCCTAACATGCTCAGCTGTCAGCAAGGGGAGGCGGCCCTCCCCACTTCGTAGAACTTATTTCCTCAGCTGCAATGTTCTTCTTTTCTCCACGGCCTCCTTCAAAACCCACCCAAGAACCATGTTCACCTCTCCCCACAGAATTCTCTCCCTTCTCGCTTCCAGATTTTGACAGTCACGTCATCCACTCCTCTCGAAGGAAGGGACCAGGCTTCATGTGCGCCTCTGCACTAAGTGCTCGACGCACCGGATGCTCTCAAACAAGGGGTCAGATAACCTCAGTGCGTATAAAAAAGGGAAAGGACCAGGAAATATCTAATCCAACCCCTAAACTTGCAGATAAGGAAAATGAGATTCTTCATTTTGTAAAATAGGAACAGAAAGCTCACACTGGCCATAAAGGAACACAGGAAAGACAAGAATAACAGGGTGTGTGAGCCCCTCTCTTTTACATAATTAACCCAAAGCTAATCACTTTATTTACACATCATTAGGAGCAATGATTACCTTGCCCGGAGAATAATTCCCAGCCTTAGAGAGGAGAAAATGTGGTATTACCTTAAGATGCACTGTTTTTTCCTGGACATAACAGCCACACCCCCTCCATCCCATCTAGGACTTGGAGACGACACTGGTTTGCAGGGGCAGCCAGTCTCCAGAGTTTCATGGCAGCAACGTCCCCCCTGCCAGCCTGGGAGCCGGCTGGCCTGAACACAAATTGTCTTTCATCCTCTCTCACTATCCATTGCCTCCACTTCCACAGAAACTCTAGAATCACCACAAAAACTCTTCAAAGACGTCACTGAGCCCACGACCTTGCGGGGCTCTCAGTGCACCAGGCAGCTCCTCAGAGCGACCTCCCGGGTCAGCGCCTCCCTCCCTCCCCAGCTGCCTCCAGCCCAACGACCACCTCGCCCTGCTTGTTTTCTGTGCCCTCGTCCATACGTGCTATGGGCTGGTCGTGGGCGGACGCCGTTGTGGCCGAGCCCGTGTGGACTGCGCTGCGGAGGGCGCGGACCCGGTCGGTCTCGTCCGTCACACCACCGAGCACAGGGCGCTGCTCGTTACTACCGACCACACGAAGGCAGGCCCGGGGCTGCGCCAGTCCAGCCGCTCTACCCTAACATCTGCTGCCCGCCGCAAGATACCCCTGGTACGACACGTGCACGGCCCACAGGCCCGGCGAGCCTCGCGGTGGCATTTTAGCCAGGGACGGAAGGTGCTCGTGGTACCTGGCGGCTGGGGCTCACTCTCCGCTCCCCGGAAGGAGCCCCCTGGCCAGCCGGACTTGTCACGTGGCACCCACGGGGCCTGTGAGCATTTGCACTGGGGGTGGGGAGAGGGGACAGGCAGGCAGAGCTCAGTCGGGAACACGGCTCGCTCACGGACACAGATGAAGGGGGCGCAGGGCAGGACAGTTATCTGACTAAGAAGGACCCAGAGAGACGAAGGGGAAAGACAATCACGTATGTGGGCCGAGTGCCAAGAGCGCTCTCAGGGGCCCACGCGCTGGCTCAGACCCGGCCACTGGCTGGTGTGACAGAGCGGGTCCTCGCTCACACGTGCCCTCCCGCACGACGCCCCCCCTGCCCGCGAGCACCAGACAGCCACCTGAGAGCTCGTGAAAGCACGGGCCGGGCCCATGCCCGCAGTCTGACTGGCGAGGTCGGGGCGGGCCTGCAGTCTTCACGTCCCCCGCACCCCCGGCTGACGGGCCCACGACCTTGCCCGACACGCTCTGCAGCTGTGCTGTCCACGTGGTCAGGGTGACTGAAGAAATGAAGTTTTTATTTTATGGCAACATAAGTAGTCACAGGCGGCCGATGGCTACCGTGCGAACCAGCAGACCGGACACTTCCATCCTCGTCGACCGTTCTGTTGCACACGGTGCTACTCTCTAGCAGCTGGACGCGCTGTCCACCGTGGCCACAGGGAAGTGTGTTTTCTCATTGAGGACAGGCAAAACTTAAGTTCTACAAATTCCTAGAAAATCAGACTTACCTGTATCTAGCCGTGGGGGGGGACAGGGGGGATGGTAATTCAAAGCAAAAGTACGTTTCAAAGCCACCCCGCTGTTTGAGGTCACCTGCTCCATTTTTATAGGCACAGGGGACCAGCCGTACTCACACTGAACACCTGAACGTCGTTTCTGTGTCTGATTTCCTCCACGAGGGCCAGCGGTTTTCCCTTGGGTATTGGGATCGTGCCCAGGACTACAGTCCCCGGGGCGGACAGCGTCTGGCGAACGGCCTGGATGAAAGGCTGACTGAAGAGCTCCATCTTCCCAATCTCATCGATGACACACACCCTCTGCCCTGGGCCACTGCTGGAACCTGCCTGAAGATGACGAAGACACCCAAGTCATGTTAAGCAAAGGGCCCCGGGATCCCACTTCCCAGTCACTCACCAACTAAGTCAACTAAGCTCTGGAAGGCGGGAGACGACCTCTCAGTCTACACAGGATGACTCACTGGCAAACAGATCTGGAAGAACTCCCCTGGAAACTGCAGCAACCAGAAAATTCAGTTCCCCAAGCGACCCAGGTTCCTGGCAATTTTCACCCTTCTAGAACGGTTCCAGTAATAACCAAGCTTTGTATTTATATACACCCAGGAAATAAGCAGCACCCATAGTCCTCACTCTCACGGTTGTGGGGAGGTGGATCGGATGACTGCAACCTCATGACCGACCCTGAGCCCAAACCACCCGGCTAAGCCATTCCTGGATTCCTAACCCAGGAACACTGTGTGAGATAAAGCCCGGAGTTTTAAACTTCTCAATTTTGGGGTCATTTGTTACACAGCAACCGATCACTAATAACCATGCCCTCTCTGGAACGCCTTCCCCAGAAAGCTGATAGGACTCTGAATAGTCTTGCCACAGCAGGGGACACAACAGAACACGAAACTCCTCAGTGAATGCTGAGTGACAAACACATTTTATATATCTTTGTATAAATGATGACTCTGAAAATTCTAAAGCTAATTTACAAAGTACCTTTTACTACAGTTCTAGACTCCTTAAATAATGACATCGGTACATTCTCAGAATATATGGCTAAGTTCAGCTAGATTTGTCTCGAACTGTGAATCCCGAAGCTAGAGTAGAGAGCAGCTGGCAGGGTGCACCTGCAACCGGTGAGGGTCAGGGCTGAGGCCTGTAAGGTACAGAGGGCTGTGGGTTCTATCCAACAGCTGAGATGCTAAGCCACGGAGGATCACAGGTTGTGCCCAAAAGGCTGCTCGCTGTGTGGTGTCAGGGACAAGTTAGGCATCTTCTGGAACAGACGTGAGATTGTGGGGTCTAGTCTGAGGCAGTTTTTTGGGGGAAGCATTAGAGCAGTGGTTTTCAAACTTTTATGTAAGTGGTACTCTTATTATTTGCCAACTTATCTCACATACGTATTTTCCCACTCACTTTACTAGCAGAAAGACCAGGAAGGAGTCCACTGTCGTCATCCAAGAGACGGTCTATAGACTTACTCAGACTTCTGTGTTTCTAATGCACTTCACTTTTAACTTTCAATTGCATGTGTGTGTGGGTATACGCACGCACGTGCACACACACCCACACTCCATTTCCCCCTCAGGGCAGGACAAGGTCGTATTCATCTTTTTCTTTCCCCTGGAATTGAGTGATGCGAAGCTGAGCTGAGGCAGCTAATGCCCTCCACTGGTGGGGTGCAGGAGGAAAGGCGAGCATCTGGGGAATCAGTCACTGTCATTTCCAAATTTTTTCTTCAAAACTGAATGCCAAATTTGGGAGAAATTTAAAAAGCTATCAGGTACCAGCTCCTCAGCATAAAAACAGATGAACCCATAAGAGCAAGGAATTCCAACGACCTCTTATCAAGGAGGATTTGGGGCATTCTGCTGCCTCCAGAAACTAGGAATACTTGGGGATGTCATCTTCCCACAGGGCAGCATCCAGAAGCCAAACAGAACTCTGTCCCGGCACATCAGAATGATAGCTTGAAAGCAGTCAAGTCAGACAAAGAGGAACCATATGAGGAATGTGTGTGTGAGCCCGTGTACATGTATTTATTTGGGTGTACGTACGTGGGCACGTATGTAAATACACACGAGTAGATACAAACACAAAGCGCGAGGCTCCAACCACCCTTCCCCGGATTCTCTAGAGCATTCACCAACGAGAGCTCACCGATCTGCACAAAGATCTCTGGACGCATATGCTTACGTCATATTCTTACAACCCGAAATGCTCACTTTCAAACATTAATTTATATAGAATCCTCTCTGCACAAAAGTAGGGACTTTTATCATCCAGAAACTGTAGGAATCTCAAAAATAAGTCTGGGATTTTTGATGAAAAATCTGTTACTAATGCTCAAGTGAGAGGCAGATATCAGATGCTAAGCCACTGAAAAGCCTGTAAAGACTGGTTTTTCTAAATAACTCATGACCATACATTTAAGAATGTAATAAAAGAACCACCATCGGGGCGCCTGGGTGGCTCAGTCAGCTGAGCATCCAACTCTTGATTTCGGCTCAGGTCATGATCACAGGGTTGTGAGATTGAGCCCTGTGTCGGGCTCCGCGAGCAGCAGGAAGTCTGCTTGCAATTCTCTCTCTCTCTGCCGTTCCCCTGCTCCTGCTTGCTCTCTCTTAAATAAATAAATAAATAAATAAATAAATAAATAAATAAAATCTTAAAAAATTAAAAAGGACCACTATCACACTCAAAATTGTTTTATTTTTATATAATTTCAAGCAATTTTAGAGGGAAACAAAGAAACAAAAAAGCCAGTGAGCACACATCGTGTTTACGTTGTTCCAAATTCTCTTCTGAGTTGGTAAAGACGCAGCCTGACAGCCCTGGGGTCCAGGTGTGAAAATGGTCAGGTTGTGGGGAAGTCAGAATGAGCCCCTGGAGAGCCCGTACCTGAAGGTATGGAGTAAGGAGCTCGTGCAGCACTTCGGGCCACGAGGTGAAAATCCCTGTGTGCACAGGATCTGGAGTGTGGCCCTTCTCCCCTGCACCTACTCTCTCTGCAGGGGACCTCGAGGCAGGGGATGGCAGACACTACCCTGCATCACTCACTGCTCCCCAGCCAGGCCTACATGTCACAGGACTATCCACAGGGAGAAACACTTTGGGCAAGGCATATTTTAGCTCCTCTGTTCGTTCTGAGGGAGAAGATATTTCCTCGGGAGAGAGTCCTAAAATTGACCGGCCACTGGGAAAGGAAGCTATGAATAATTTTATCACTTTGCTTACACTTAGCTAGTTAGTTTTCTGGAAAGATTAAACTCAGAGCAATAACAAAATATCTGTGTACCAATTATGTCAGAGTCCTGAAAACTATGTGACTTTTTTATCTTCATATACACTTTAAAGAACACAAAAGAAAAGGTAGGCATAAAATAGGCAATTTCATTTACCCAAAATACTGAACTGAGAAAAGCTAATTGAAGTGGCATTTGCCTTATTGTGAATTATTTACTTAATAAATATTTCTGGTGGCCTTAACTTTTTTTTTTTAATATCAGACATGCAGACGGGCTTCTGAGCTGGCCTATCCAGGACAGCAGGTATCAAAAGTCATGGGAAAGAACTGGGGAGCAGCTGCCAGAAGTCGGTGGCAGAACTAGGGCCCTTCCCCACAGACCCACATGTTCTGAGAAGCCAGGAAGGCAAATAGTGGTAACAGTGGCCACAGCCAAGCCCACAGTTCCTCAACCCTCTGAAGGTATGAGCTAAAAGTGAAGGGCTCCAATTAGACCTCTATGTGTGCTTATTCTAAGCCTAAAGTTTCAGAACCCCCTGGCAGTCTGGTGGCATGTCGACTGTGTATCCCCGGGGATGAGGTCACACCGTCTAGACTGCCTGCCGCGCCCTGGAGCCCAGCCCTTCTCTCCTGGGGCGTGCTCTGGGTGGGAGCTGTCCCTACCCAAATGCCAGAGATTCCCACCCAGGGCCCGGCAGACTAGGGCTGAGGCCTCCTGGATGTCCTAACTGGCCTCTCTGGGGCTCACCCACGCGAGCGCCTGACCATAGAGCACCAGAACGGCGCCCTTGGTATCTCGCAGGCTCCAAGAACTATCCCAGGACTGAAACAGCATCTGTTGGCTGACACTCAGCCCAGTGGACGGAGAACCTACTACCCCTCGTGATCCCAGTGCCTCAGGACCAGCCTGGATATCTGAGCTTGTGCGTCTCCATGAGAGACCTACAGCTCGCTCTGGCCCCCAGGTTCACGGCAAACTGTCAATGTGAGGCTCCTCCCAAGGTTCTACCCATCACCTCACTCACCTTGGCAACAGAGATAATTAGACCTTCCCATTTGTACCTCCTAGCAGCCAGGGACACACACACTTTACCAACAATGCCGCATTCAGTGCCAGGAACTCCGTCCAGCAGGTACCCGCGTCTCTGTTTTACAGATGCGGGACACAACCGATTCAGACGAAGTCACTGAGCTCCCAAGTGAGAGCTGAGAGTCAGACCCAAGGGCACCTGATGTCAGAGCTCCCTTCCATCCCCCACATGCCATACCACCTGCACATTTTCAATCTGAGGAAGGAAAGAAACTGAAGGAAAGAATCAAAGACACTGAAGGAAAGAACTGAAGGAATTCATCTAACTGTAAGGAAACTACTTTTCTCTCCAACGAGAAACAGGAGCACGTCAGTTTCTAGAGGCTATGGAGGCACAGCCACAAAGACCCTGATCTGCTTCTGGAGTACTCGTATTAATTTTATTTACTCAAAAAAGATGACGTATTTGGGGTCTCAGAACAATTACCATCACCAACATCATTTTATCCAGGACAGAGGAAGGCCTGCTTTAGGAGGCAGATGTAACCTGCAGGTGAAGGCCCCTCCCCCAGCATGAGCACACGTCCCTTCCTCACACACAGCGAGACGGGACCAGGCACCCCCAAATGTGCTAACTCCTGCCACGTCCTTATCAGCTAACGGTGTTTACAGTAACTGCGCTTGTAAAAATTCCTCTCGCTTAGGAAAAATCTTACTCAATTTTTAAACTTTGATTCAAGTTTAGTTACCTTTGAGGTCTGATATCCTTTTATTCCATACTGTCCAGAAGAGAGAGAGTTGACTGTTTTAGCCACAGTGAAACAGGGATGACTTCCTGTCTAACTGAGGAGGAGACGGGAGAGAAGTAAACAAGTGCAGCTTTGACGAGGAAAAATCCACCGTTACTGCTCTTCTAGTTCAACCTTCAAATGTACAGCGATTTTACTGTTAACTACTGTTCACCTTGTTACAGAAAGGTTTCCAAAAGGCAGTAGTTAAACTGGCTTTCCACATAAAGCCTCCATGGAATTATTTTCAGATCATCTAATAAAGTTAAAAAAATGAGAATTAACCAGGAGAAATTTTCATGGGAGGATGTGCATGGTCTTAAAGTGTCTCCCCACACTGCTTATTCATTTCAAGGGGAAAAAGAGTAAATGCCCAGTGGAGACACTGGACAATTCTTCGCTCAGGTAATCAAAACAGACATCGGCAGACATCACGTGCCTCCGGACGAGATGCCCAAGACAGCTGCGCCGTGGGTTATGCAGTATTCTGACTGCGGTTCTCGCACAGAAACAACAGAAAAGCCCCCAAAGAGCAATGTCCCATTAGGGTAGAACTGTATTCCTCAAAAATGCCAATGTCACAAAAGACAAAGGATGACTGAGGAGCTGTTCCAGATTGAAGGAGGCTATGGAGGTACAGCAGCTAAATGCAACACTTAACCCCAGACCAGCGGAAAACCTGTTCCAAAGGACATTTTCAGTCAACTGACAAAACAGGCCGGGGAATGGGAGATTATTAGTATTTTCTGTCATTCTTTCTTTTTTTTTTTTTAAGATTTTATTTATTTATTTGAGAGAGAGAGAGCAGGAGCATGAGTGGGGAGAGGGGCAGAGGGGGAAGCAGACTCCCCACTGAGCAGGGACCCAGACATGGGACTCAATCCCAGGACCCCCCTGGGATCATGACCTGAGCTGAAGGCAGATGCTTAACTGACTGAGCCACCCGGGCACCCCTATTAGTATTTTCTTGGTGTAAAATGTACTGAGGTTGAGAACTGTACCAATTGCATAAGAGCATATGCTTATTCTTAGGAAAAATATACTGAACATTTTGGAGTTAAGCACCCCAGTGTTTGCAATATACTCTCAAATGCTCCCCTCCACAGATTGGTATGTTTACACAAACAGACACACATGCGCACACGTGGACAGAGAGGGCGAACAAACAACAGGGCAAATGGTAAAAATAGGTGAGTCTGGGTAACAAGTATATGGGTAGTCTGGCATTATTCTTGTTATTTTCTCTAAGAGTAAAATTATATCCAAATAAAGTTCAAAAAATTAGAATCAATACAAAAAAATAAAAATACTCCCATGCACACTTTCTCAGTATAAGATCTGAGAAAACTACCACCTCATCACAGGGTGAGTTTGCTTCTGAGGAAGGCAGGGCCTTGGACTGACACGTATGGGAAGAGGCAGACAGCGGCAAGGGTTGGAAATGGGACAAAGTGAAGGAGGAAAGGGGAGGAAGAAGCAGTTGATACACATGCTACCCCAGTCCCACTTACGGAGCACGTGCCTCTGCCAGGCCTCCAGGGAGCGGGCTGCGAGAACTGCACGAAGGTGAAGAAACCCAAGGCAGGAGCCGGCTCCGCATCCAAATCACAGAACCTCAGACCAGCAGTGAGAGCCAGAGGCCAGCAATGAGAAGTACCAGAGCATCAGACCTGCCCAGAGGAACAGGGGGACTGCTGGGGACGGTCATCGAAAAGACGGACCACTGGCCGCTCCAAGAGCTGGACCCAGGTGATCAGAGGCGTCCCACCCCCTCCCACCCATGGAGTGTGGATTCCACTTGCCTTTCTCATCCCCAGAGGCAGCTCCAAGGGCACAGCCTTGAGATAATGACGTGGTGTTGAGAACACCTGCATGGTCTACTTGACTGAACCCAGTTACGGCCTCTCTCTATATAAACTTAAGATCTGGCGGGCGGGAGGGGCCCCATTCATCTTGCCGCGTCCACCACGAGCCTTGTATGTGAGTTCCCACAGCTTATTACAACTGCCACCTCCCAACCCGGAGTGGCCTGCCTCTTTTCCGGACTCCCTCCACCCCCCCCCAACAAAGCGGGCTGGTTTCACCTGTCACCTGGGAGCTCCAGACAGAGCTGTGGACCCACAGAGATTACCAGCAAGGGCTGCCATGACCAATCCGACAAGATAAACCGCAGCGTCAACCTTACACGGAACTCTGAGTTCATTTTCCTCTTTTGATTCACTGCAGGAATGTTTCCGCTGACAATTTTCAAATTAATTTTTATGTTTGCACCAGACAGCTTTTTGTTTCCCTGGCTGATCTTGCAGTGCATATATATATATATATATATGATCGTGAGGTCCAGAAATAGTAAGTGAGGAGGAACAAAGAAAAAAAATGTCACATTCGCTAACAACGAAGGAAATTCAAAAGCAATGCTTGGGCTCCTATCAACCTTTCAAGAATGGATCCTGACTAGAAATTGATTTTTCTGAATTCTCTCTAAAGCCTAGTGGCCTGAAATACTAAGCAGCAACTCCAGGTCAAGTGGTAAAAAATAGACTTTCCCCAACCAGGAATCCTCTCATCTTCAAATGAAGTTTCAAAGATCTGAAGCAGAATCTCATTTCAGAATCAAAAGCAGATCCTGCTCTTAAAAACAAATATACACCAAAGCCTTATTTTGACCAAAACAAGGTTCAACTACGTTGATTTTCATTGGATGTCCTGGTTCTAGCTTCTTATTCTTTCATGGATCTTAATTAAAAACAATAGGGGTCAGCCTAGAAAATACAGCTTGGAGTAGACACCTTTTGTTCTCAAAAAAATTATAATCCATTGTTATCTTTTTGTGTGAGGAAGAGATACATGGAGTGCCAACAAAATGTTAAATCCAACAATGCAACAAATTCTTATAAAGCATTCAGTGTGGCTGTCAGAAAGACCACTAGGAGAAAGGACAGCGTTATCCTGCCAGCCTCGATCATTGAAAAACTGGAAAAACAATCCTACTTACAGGAGCATCAGAAAATAGAAGAGACCTATAAATAACCTTACCAAAAACAAGTTCTTTTTAAAAAAAGAAAGAATGGAAAGAGAGAGATATTGGGTTTTTGGCTATGGAGACTATTAAGATGCTCTTTATATCTAAATAACTATAATTTTATATGGTTCCAATCACTCCACATAAGACCCTTTGTGATGGATAATAAAGTCTTAATTCTACAGTTCATGCCAGCTCTACCACTTACAGGCTGTGTGCCTTCGGGCAATTTAATCTCTAGGCCATGCCTCAGTTTCCTCGTCCGTAAACCAGGAAGAGAGTGATAGCAACACTCAGGATTAAGCGCGTTTGTGCCTGGTGCAGTTTGCACTGAATCACTGTTAAGGACTTGCACTAAGCGCCCCCACCCCCCGCACCGTTACCACCAATACCACTCAGTGCAGGAAAATGAACAAACAAGAATGGGTAAGACAACTTTTTAAACTAGAAGACAACATGGCAATTAACACGGCATGGTACTGATGTAAGACTCAAGCGGACCAATGGGAGAGAATAGGTAACCCTAAAACATTATACAGACACACACACATATTTCTTATTATAATTAATAAAGCATAACAAACAAATGAGAAATGGGTTATTTAACAAATGGCTTTGGCAACCTTGCTAAGTATTTGGAAGAAAATCAACTGAGAGTCTCATTGTATATTACATTCAAAATAAATCCAGATGGATTAAAAACATGTTAAAAGAAAAAAAAAGGTACTACAGAAGAAGAAACAAATTCTGTGTTAACCTGGAATAGAGAGAGACTTTTTCAATGAGAAAGAAAGAAAGAAAGAAAGAAAGAAAGAAAGAGAAGTCATGAAAGTAACAAACTGAGAAAAATGCAATCAATAAATACAAAAAGGTCATTTTCCTTATAAAAGATCTTTTTAAGCCAAAAGAAAAAAACATGGGAAAAGGGATAAACAAAAATAATTAGATTAAAAAAAAAATACTCAAACTAAAAAACATTTAGCCTCATTAGCAACTTAAAAGCATGAGTCAAAGCAAAGCAGCATGCTTTAATATGGAAAATCGGTATTGTGCTCTGTGCCCCCCAGAGTGCAGGTCCAGGTCTGGCAGGGGGTGCAGACCAGTGACGGGAGCACCTCAGCAGCACCCAGCCGAGACCCCAGAAGGTCACAGCCCTTCACCTAGGACCTCCACCCTCAGATAGTCCCCGGGGAAAGCACCGTGGCTGGGGAGAAAGGCTGGTTGTACAAAGGGGGTTTGCAAAGGTGATAAATACCTGCCACTGAGGGAATAAGGCTGAAGTCAGAGGGGAAAACCCATGCCAGGGAATACTGTGCAATCATTACTTTATCGCACTTGTGAGGATTATCATGTCATAAGGCCCTTCCCATGTCATTTGATCATATCAGCGGGAAAACCCAAGCCTATAAAACCATACACATTATTTGTCTCCATTTTGGAATGATGGAATAAAGCAGAAAGAGGGAAGAAACAAAATACACTAACAGTGGTTAACCCAGTGATAAGATTATGAGTTATTCTTATTTTCTTCTTTATTTTTATTTTGTATTTTCGAATTTGCTACCTTGAGTAGGGAGAGTGTTAAACTCAGAAAAACAATAAAAACGTCGTCAAATAAGGAAATAAGTCACCGGTGGAATGAAAAAAGTCAACACCAGTTAACCTTATGAAGGACTTTCTAAAAACCTTACTGAGTCTAGAATGTTTCCCAATCTTACTCTATTTTCCTTTAGTCACCGTGTGCCCCCCGAGAGTCCATCCATCTCCATCCCAGCCTGAGGGCATGAAACAAGAGCCGCCCCAGCTGGGGCCGGGGTCACCCCTGAACCTCCTCCTGCAGCCCTGCCCTGGCCTCCGGCTGCTTCTCTGCGCCAGCCCTGGTCTGGCCCCCGGGCTCCCAGCAGGCACACACCCCTGCTGGCCCTGCTGGCCCCAAGGAGTATCTCCCTTCTGTCTTAGGACTCAAAATAGTTTTCATCCACAGTGAAATATCTTACACACAGGAGGCACTTATTAGATATTTCTTAACTCACGGTGTTTTCAGACATCCCCGGCACGAGACACTGACATGCTCTCTGCACAAAAGCTTTCCCCCTGACTACATGTGGTTGCTAGAGCTTTCCTTGTACTTGCTAATGATAACAACTGTCTCTTTATATTCCCGTTTCTGTTGTGTAGTTACTTTAACTTTTTTCATTCTAAAGGCAAAACACTAATTCCTTTTCCTCTCCTCATCCCAATGAGAGATGGGGAAAAATATGTTCTTCATGAAAAAAAAAAAAAAAAAAAACCAACTCTGTGGCCTGGACTGGGTAAGAACCTGCAGCCTTGGGAACCCTTCCTAAAACACGGGTGTCTGGGTTTGCTATTCAGAGTAGAAGTTATTTTTTAATTAAAAAAGAGCGATTTGAGCTCTTCTAGTCAGCGTGTGATTTCTCGTATAATCTTGCTGACAGACATCAGGCACATATGTGCACACTGCTCTCCCAGGATTCAGTCTGTTCTGAGCCAGGTAAGTAAAAATCAATTCTTTGTATCGATCCAGGGCCCAAAGCCAGAGTCTTCACCTGGAATTTCATTTGAACTACTTCACTTGCCCTTTGAACATGTAAGTAGAAAGGTAAGCATTTGATGGGAAAGGAACCAGAGAGAAAAACGTCCTGTTCTCTGACTGCTCCCACCAAAACAATGGCCACAACAGACCCAGCACAGGACCGAGGGAACATTCCAAGAGGCAGGAGCTGAGAGGAGCAGGCAACGGGGAGGAAGCAAAGGAGAAGGTGGGCTCTGAGGAGCAGCAGCCCCTTCCAGAACAGAGTGCGAGACCCTGCCAGCCCTCTGAAATTAGCAACTGCCCTCTGTGGGCTATACTTAAAATTTCCAGCAGCTCTGTGCAACCACCAAAGCCCTCGATGGCACATCTTCGCTCAGCCCCAAATGTCAAAAAAGAGCAAAGAAGCAAAGATAGCGGGCCAACCAAAGAAAATGGCCTGGGCCGAGCGCCAAAGGCTCTCCCCCGGCATGTGTGGGGAACACGTCTGAGCTAGCATGGCTGGGGAATGGGGACAGGAGGCCGGAGGTTAGTGGGCCAGACCACATGGGGCCCACCAGGCCATGAGAAAGATCTTGGACTTTCCTGCTGGTGGAACAGACGTCTCTGGAAGGTTTAGACCCACCTCGTGAGACAGGTTGGCACTGTCTGATTTCCACAAAAATTAGCAATGTAGTAAGTCTATCACAGATTAAATGGAACTCACAGTATACTTAATACAGTCCACGAGTCCCTGATCACGTGGCCCCACCCACCTCCCCCGTCACACCTTCTTCCTTACCTGCTCCTGCCCCAGGACAGCAGGGCTGCAGTTTATCCGTTCCCCTCAATCTATAATGCTGCCCACAGAACCACCCCTCCCCAAACACACACACATCCAGTATTCTCTCTCTGAAGTGATGGTGCTTTCTCGTCTTCCCATTTCAGTTACTTATCACCTCCTCAGAGCTCCTTCCTGGCCACCTGATCTACACCCAGCTCCCTGCACCTCTCACAGCACCCCACTGGTCCCCTCCACAGCGCTTATGACATACACCTACTTGTTTAATGTTTCCATTTCCCCCTCGGCTGAGAGTCTTGAGGAGGAGAAAACATGTCTGTTTTGTTCATGACTAGGTATCTAGGATTTGATAAATATTTGATGAACGAATGCAAAAAACAAGTAATATGTAATCCAAAAGCAAAAGTTGGTTCTTTGAAAAGATCGACTAAATTGACAAACCCTTTTCCTATTCCTTCTCCTGGCCAAAGAAAAGGGGAGAAAGGACTTAAATAACTAAAATAAGACATGAAAGAAAGGAAAACACCACTGACCTTATACAATAAAAAGGATTATAGGGGAATATATGAACAACTATATGCTAACAGATGAGATAAAAGAAACAAATTAATAAAAGAGAGGTTACTACTACTGACTCAACCAGAAATAAAAAATCAGTAGACCTATACAAGTAAAGAGATTGAATTCATAATTAAAAAGCTTCTCATGAAGAAAAGCCCAGGTCACAGGGTTTCACTGGCAAATCAAACATTCAAAGGAAAATAAATATCAATATGTCACAAACTCTTCCAAAAATCAGAAGAGGACGGGACACTTCCTATCTTATTCTGAGACCAATATTACCCTGATACCAAAATCAGACAAAGATATCACAAGAATGCTACAGACCATATCCCTTAGGAATACAGATGCGGAAATCTTCAACAAAATACATGCAAACATATAAAAATCCAGCAATACATAAAAGGATTTGCATGTAATCCTTTTGAATCCATCAACATATAAAAATAATCATACACCATGACCAAGAGGGATTTAGTCCAAGAACCAAGGTTGGTTTAACATCCAAAAATCAATTAACATAACACACTATATTAATGACGAAAGATAAAAATCACATCATCACCTCTATAGATGCATAAAAAGGATTTCACAAAATCCAACACTTCTTTGTTGTAAAACACTCAACAAGCTAGGAATAAAAGGAACTTCCACAACCAGGTAATGGTTATCTGCAAACTCACAGCTAATATCATACTTTACGGTAAAAGATTGAATGCTTTCTCCCTACAATGAGGAACAAGATGAGGATGTCCATTCTCACCACTCCTATTCAACACTGAACTAAAAGTCTAACCAGGGCAATTAGGAAAGAAAATGAAATAAAAGGCATCCAAAGTTGAAAGGAAGAAAAGTAAAACTATATCCATTTGTAGACAATACAATTTTGTACATAGAAAACCCTAAAGAATTCACTGAAAAACTCTTAGAACTAATAAACAAATTTATCAAGGTTACAAAGGATACAAGATCAAGAAACAAAAATCACTTGTACTTCTGTACATAAGTAATGATAATTCCAAAAGAGAAATTAGGGAAACAATTCCATTTACAATAGCATCAAAAAGTATAAAATGCTAAGATATAAATTTTTAAAAAGAAGTGTAAAACTTATAGGCTAGAAACTACAAAACAATACTGTTAAAAAAAAAATTAAAGAAGGGGAGCCTGGGTGGTACAGTGGGTTAAGCCTCCAACTCTTGGTTTCTCTTCCTCTCCCTCTGCCCCTCCCACATGTACTCTTTCTCTCTCTAAAATAAATAAATCTTAAAAAAAAAAAATTAAAGATCTAGGTTGGGGAGCCTTAGTCAGTTAAGTGTCCGACTCTTGATTTCGGCTCAGGTCATGATCGCAGGGTCCGCTCTGCACTCAGCAGGGAGTCTGCTTAGGAATGTCTCCCTCTCCCCCCAACACGTGGATGTTCTCTTTCCTAAATAAATAAATCTTAAAAAAAAAAAAAAAAAGAAGATCTAGGTAAATGGAGATCTTGTATTCACGGATCGAAAAGACTTAATATTGCTAAGATGGCAATACTCCCCAAATTCATCTACAGATTCAATACAATTCCTATCAAAATCCTAATTCCAGTAATAAAGACAGTGTGGTACTGACCTAAAAATAGCTGGAACTGACATAAGAATAAATGGAACAGAATTCAGAGTCCAGATTAATCCTTGTATTTATGGTCAATTGACTTCAACAAGAGTCCCAAGAAATTAAGACAGAGAAGGAAGAGTCTTCAACAAATGGTGCTGAAACAAGTGGGTATTTACCTGCAAAGGAAGGAATCTGGATTCGTACCTAACACCATATACAAAAATTACTTCAGACTGCTGGCCTGTATGTAACAGTAAAACTAGACAACTCCTAGAAGAACACGAAGGAGTTGATCTTCATGAAATTAGGTCAGGCAAAGTCTTCTTTGATACAATACCAAAAAGCACAAACAACATAAGAAAAACAGATAAGCTGAACGTCTCAAAAACATTCGTGCTTCAAAGTGACAGCATCTACAGAATGGAAGAATATACTGGCAATTATATATCTGATGACAGACTGGTATCCAGATCTTATGAAGACATCTCACAACCAGGTAATAAAAAGGCAACTAAGCCAATTTAAAAATGGGCAAAGCAAATGAACACACATTTCTCCAAAGAAGATATACAGAGAGCCAATAAGGACATGAAAAGATGCTCAACATCACCAGTCATCAGGGAAATGCAAATCAAAACCATATAGTGCTTCACACCTCCTACAATGGATGAAATTAAAAAGACCATAATTGGTGCTGGCAACAATGCGAAGAAACTGGAATCCTCATCCACTGCTGGTGGAAATGTGCAGTTGCTCTGGAAAACAGTCTGGTAATTCTTCAAAAAGGTTTATATAGAATTACCATATGATCTACCATCTCTACTCCAAGGTTTAACCCAAGAGAACCAAAAACAGATGTCTACCGAAAAACTTGCACACAAATGTTCAGAGCAGCATTATTCACAATAACCAAAAAGAGGAAACAATCCAAATGTCCATCAACTGATGAGTTGATCAACGTAAGTGGTATATCCACTCAGTGGAGTATCATTCAACCATGAAAAAGAAAGATATGCGCTAAACTATGCATAAACCTTGAAAACATTTTGCTAAGTAAAATAAGCTAGTTACAAAAGACCCCATATTACATGATTCCCTTTTTAGGAAATGCCCAGAATGGGCAAACTGGCAGGCAAAGAAGGTAAGGCAGTGGTTGCCAGGGGCTGGGAGGGACAGAGGAATGAAGAATGACTGCTTAATGAGTATGGGGTTTCCTTCTGAAAGCATGGAGATATCCTAAAATTAGATTGTGACGACTGGTTGCACAATCCTGTGAATATACTAGAAAAAGCTGAACTGTGTATTTTAAATGGGTGAAGTGTACAGTATGTGAATTATCTCAATAAACTGTTGAAAAAAAAAAAAAACAGGTAATACAGTGATAAATGGTGTATCACAGATGGTCCGTGACTTAGAACGGTTCAACTTATGATTTTTCAACTTTACAGTGGTGCGAAAGCAATACAGCTTCTGTAGAAACCATAGGTCAGATTTTTAATCTTGACCTTTTCCTGGGCTAGTGGCAGCACGCAGTATGATCTCTCCCGGTGCTGGGCAGGAGTTGGAGTCCCAGCATCCAGGCAACCACGAGACCATGAGGGTAAACAACCAACACGCTGACAACCACGCTGCACCCACACAGCCAGTACGTGCTTCCCTTTCAGCACAGTATTCAATAGATCGCATGAGATCCTCAACACTTCATTATAAAATAGGCTTTGTGTCGGATGACCTTGCCCAACCGTAGGCCAACGTTCAGTGTTCCGAGCGTGCTGAAGTTGGCTGGGCTGAGCGATGATGGTTTGTAGGTTTAGGTGTATTACATGTGTTTTCCACTTACCATACTTTCAACTTGTGACGGGTTTATCCGGAGGTAACCCCAACGTAAGCTGAGGAATATCTGTAATGTGTTAGGTGCTTACAATGGTACATAATGACATTTTCCCTTCCTAAATGTTTATTTGTTGTGCTGTGAAAACAGGGTTAAGATATAAATAAGAGGAACGCAGAGTAAAGACTTCACTTTGGGAGTCTTGGTAGCTGAGCATCAGAGCCCTCCCGGTATAAAATATTTCCCTGGGCTGAATATGTGTGACAAGGAATTTATGTGTAGTTCAAAGTGACATCAAATATGGGGAATATATCCTTTTATAAGGCTCAATCACTTGAAAACTTTTCAGTTGTAAAATGTAAAACTGGCCACTCCTTTGGAGCAAGACCACTCTGTTCCCAGGGCCAGCAGTTCCCACAATGCACTAAGAAGAGATCGACTCAAGAGGCAGAAATCACATACTTACATTCTTCAAGACCGGAAGGGCCAAGTGCTCGAAGGAAGTCAGATCCACCACGTACTGCCCAACCCGGCATTCACGTTTTCCGGGCGGAGGCTCTGACCTGAATGAAAAGACAGGGCATTCTCTGTTGAAAAACCCCTGTACTAATGTCTGGTTTGTAGCTACTCCAGTGAGCCTCTGGCCTTCCACATATGCTAAATCACCCTTAAAAATCACCTACACAAGGAGTGGTATGCAAAGCTAACCTGATTCCATGTTCTCTCCTGACAACAGGGCCACCGACAAGACTGCATACCACCACCACCACCACCACCCCGGGGCCCGGCAGGTACCTTGAGGCCAATCCCAAAGCTGCAGGGAGGCAGTGCAACAGAAATGCGGCATAAGAAGCAGGACAATGAATTACAAAATGCTAAAAACTTATTACTTGGTGGAATAAGTTTTAAGTGAACTATATTTTTATACTTTGTTGTTCATGTGATGGTTTCCATCTCTGTTTTCTTTCTCTGAGAAATCCATAAAGGCCCAAGAGTCTTCAAGATAGAAGGGATCATTTGGCCCAATCCTGTGTCCAGGGAGAATAAAACACTATAGAAGTGAAATATCAGTACCCAATTCTAGACAAAACTCCCCGCATGCCGGATAATGTGACAACATCGAATCCTATTCTTCTGCCTCCCTGTCTGACTTCTTCTGTGTAAAATCCATCGACAGGCACACCGGAGGATTTTAAAACCTCACTGGCTTTCTGGATCAGTGTTGTTTTTCCAACTCCTAAAACAAAAACAAAAACAAAACAAAAGCCCATTAGGAAGCACTGCCTTGCTAGAGGACACACAGCACTCCCGGACTCTGAGAGCGATCACCGTGGGGAGAGAGATGGGCTGCGCATGAATTTTATGAACATCAATTTCACTTCAATTTTGATTGCTCCAGGTGTTAAAACTTTTTAATTTCAAGCATAATAAAAATATGGATGGGATCTTAAAGTTCTATTTTGAAATTCCGAAACACCATTAATTTTGTCACATACCCAATCCCAGGACCAAATGAGTGGCTTTGTGGTGACAGTCAGGTGCAATATGCATCCTCTGAGACAAGCTTCTAGAACTAGGTTCACTCTCCTCCTTGGGTGGCCACACTCTTTCACCAGGAAGTAAAACTGGTCATGCTTGGGTCAAAGGCTGGGCACCTTAAACTGGGATTTCAACCTTCCAAATCTCTGGACCTACATTTAATAGTGGGAAAATCCCTTCACTCCTCCATGGACTTACATTGCTATGTCTCCCAAAAAAGTCTCTCTTAAATACCACTAACAGCACTAGAAATGGCAGTTTTTAAACTTTCTCCCAAGAGCAATCCTATCAGGTTGGCAACCCCTTCTATGACCTCCTCCAGTGTCCCTAAGCATTCCTTGGGCTTGCCCCCCAACCCTTTCCCAAATTACAACTTCTGCACCTCCACGGCCGCACCCACCTGGCCGGTTAACTACTCTGATGGACGCTTACTTTGTGCTAACAAGCACCAAATAAATAACACTCGTAAATAAAATAACACTCATCACCGGCCTTGTGGAGCCAGGCTCTACTCTAGCAAGCTCCGCAAGCATTTCCCTGGTTAAATCCTCACAATTGCCCCTCTCAGGGAAATCGCCTTCTTGTTCTTGTTTTACAGATGAGGCACAGAGAGGTTAGGCAACTTATCCAGGCTTACACAACGAGTAAGGACCATACATGTTAACAGGGGCCTTTGTGTGTCACCATGACCTCGTTTCTGTGAGCCTTGTTCCATGCACATTGAAGGCAACGGCATCATGATGACCCAAAAATGGAAAAAGGGGAAACCTCCGGCAAGTCTGCAAGAGACTATATCGAGATACCACAAGGTTGTAAATCATATTATTTCTATGGCTGCTGACACAGAGTCATCAGGGTTCCCCACGAACCCTTTTAAGCTTCCTTGAGATCAACTATGATCTGTTCTTTAATAAACCTCTCCTCCCAACTTCACACCAGCAGACAATGGTGGCTGGCCTTTTGGAACATGAACAGCAACCCAGCCACATGCTCCCTGTGCCTGGAAGAGAACCGGGTAGGCTTTTCATCCCAGCTCCGTCCCCCAGTAACTGCTGCTTTAAGAAAGCCACGGAAGAACCCAGTTACTGCAGGCCAGAGGCACTGGTGGGTATGTAGCTGGTCCTTTTCTGAAGGGCAACTTCAGTGTGCCTTCCAAATTACACAGCACGTCTGTCGCTACGAATTCACCTTCAGCAAAAATCTGACCACGGCACAAAGATATGAAACAGCGTATTTATGTCAGTACTCATTATAACAGCAAGATATGGAAAGTGATCTATATGCTGGTCAGTAAGGGAGTGTTAAATTATGTACCATGTATATAACGACATGTAAACACGCAGGAGTGCTATGCGGCCATTAAAGAGAATACGGTTTACCTAGATTTATTAGCACAGAAAACAGACCACAATACACGGATAGACGGAGAAAAAGCAGGTTAAGACACAACAGGTATATACATAATATTCCATTAAGTTTAAAAAAAATGAAGTATATGTTTCTACAGAAGGAAATGTCGAGAAGGAACTGGGAAGGTTCACAGCACTTATTTCTGTATATAGCAACTCCATGTGATTGTCACTTTCTTCTTTAAAACTTTGAATTTTTGGGGGGGGGTCTTATAGTAAGTGGGCATTACTCTAAATATAAAAAAAAAAAAAAAGGTACTCCATTTTGAAGAAGATAACACAGAGCAGCTATAATAAAAGGGGGCGCTGCGTGTCCTGCATGTTGGACAGGACATGGGGAAGCAAGAGGAGACACTGGCTCAAGTCCCTTCCCCATCAGCTCTAGAAATCTTTCAGTTAATTTTTCATCTCCATCAATTCGGCTGCTAGCCTTGCGCTGTCTACACTATGCTGAAGGAGACCCCAAAATGACAGCTCCACACCACAGAGAGGCAAGACGAGCAGGTCAGAGAGCTCCAGAATCCTTTTGGTTCTAGTTCTCTCATAAGGCTGACCCTGAGATAAAGATTCAAGTGCAGGCAGTTTAATTTGGAAAGCGACCCCAAAGCCCCAAGGGAAGTAACTGTATTATCAAGCAAGTTACCTGTGTGGGTAGCTAAATCTACTGGGGAATCCTAGGGGACAGTTTTAGACACGTGACTCAGTTCTCCTGTCTGAGGGGTGAGGAAGTAGGGAGTTTATCCACCAACTTCCATCTATCGTGGGTTCAAGGCTGCTCCTGGGGGACAGGAATCCCCTGGCCCTTCAGGCCTGCCCCATGCACAGGTATAGCAGAATTCAGTGCCCAGAGAAAGCCCTCCAAGGTCAGTCAAAAGGTGGACAGTTGGAAGTTGGGGAAAATGTTAAGTGCCAAGGACATACTGGTGGGGCACTGACAACATATAGAACAAAAAGTGACCTCTTTGAGAAGATATATTACCTGACGAACTGAATATGTAGATTAGAGTTAGACAGCAGGCAGAGTTTGAGACAGAGTTAGTGAAAGAAAGAAATTATATTAAAAAAAAAAAAGACAGTAACTCCAAAGGGGGAAAAAAGTTGCACATAAAAGGAAAAGAAAACTATAGATTACTGACTACATGGCTTTCTTGTGATCAGCTTTCACATGTACTGGGCTGATCAAAATTACACTATAACTGCACTAGGAAGAGGAAGAGAAAGAGAGGGTGACTAGGTTTTAGGACAGTCTTAGAAAAGCTATATGGTAGAAGTATTTGAGTCTTTCAACTGTGTGTACATAAAACTTTTATAAAAAAGGAAACAGGAACCAGTGTTGACCTGGCCAACCTCTGTCCTCAGCCACTTCCAGGACCCAGGCAGGTACTAACACAGTAACAGAGCACTTCTGTTATGAAACACGTAGATGTCTTGGGGCCAGCCTGCGGAGCAAACGGCATTCCCAGTTTCAAATAAAGAACTGACAAATCAACTTTCAGAAGACAGTCTTTTGCAAGGTTAGGGAGTACTTTGGATGTTAGAAATTCCTCAAACCACTCTCCTCACAGCTTCCCCATTGTCTGGTAAAAACAAAATTCCAAAGTCTATAATATGAAGTGTGGCCTGTGCTACTTAAGGCAAAACATAACCATTAAAATAAAGTGGAAGACAATTCTAGGCCCTGAAGGACAATCTTTGATATCTGAATGCTCCGCTAACTTAAACATTAGACCGACCTTGCAAAGGAGCGGAAGAAATAAATCACTTTTTCCACTCCAAGCCCACCTTTCTGCCTTAGCCCATCTGATGCTGCCACCACCTTCCTGAGTCACACCTGATATATGTGTAGGGCCTTGGGTTAAAGAGCGTCTCCTCCTCCAGCTTCTCATTTGAATGAACACTATCCCATCCACTCACAGCCTCACAGGGTTGAGGGCTTTGCCCAATGGCTGGCATTAGAGGGGACAGGCACAGACAAGGGATCTGAGAGGGGCTTCTCATCCTGCAGCCTCATCCTTGCAGGGACCTGGGGGGAGGGGGGGCGGGGAGGTTTCATCTTTACTTCATTATCCTTCAAGCGAAGACCCTCGCTTCCTTCCATTATGAATGCAGGCCAGATCCACAGTACGGCAGCACGTGTGACTACCAACAGAAACCAGACGCCTGCATGTCAATCACGGTTGTGGCAGACGTGCCTATCCCAAGTTCAAAACTACGTCGTTAGGTATACTGGGGCCGCTGCACCCCGCTCTTCGTACCTTCACAAAGAAGCCTGCATACTATCCAACCACAATTTCTTTTCCTTACTAGCGTTGGCCTCATTTCTAATACTATCTTTTGTACTTAAAATCGCGCTTTCTGAGAAGGGACACGTAGGCTTCAGATCACAAAGCCTGTAATTTAAGTTGGGAACTTCAGGGGCCAACAGCCAGAGCCCTGGAGCCCGCCGCCCCTCCCGGAGAGCAGCGGGCCGCCCCCACCCCGCGCGCCACCCCCTCGTGCCTACCCCCGCGGCCTCCCAGAAGCGGAGACCTGGGCGGGGTTACCTGGGGGCCCCGTCAGGAACACGTGCCGGGCCATTCCTGCGGGCCCTGGTAGGGGTCGCGGCCTGGATCCGGGTCGGGGTCGGGGTCAGGGTTCCGCCCCCCAGCGAGCCCCGGCTCCGCCTCCGCCGGCCGGAAGCACCGCCTTTGCGACCGCGCATGCGCCTCAGGTCTCCGCCTCGGTCCGCGCGCGTACCTCCGCTGGTCGCATCCCTCGCGCATGCGCTTTCGGCTCTCGGTCTCAGCGCGCTCCGATGTCCACCCCTAGAAGGGTCGGGGCGGTGGTGGTCTAGTCTTCTCCGGGTCCATGTGCTTGACCCTCGATGTCTGGCTCACGCGGGGTGTCTCCAGGGAGATATGCGCGAGAATGTCTATTACTAAGCCAGTGCTGCCTTACCTGAGCGCGGTCCCCTGGAGTCCTGCCGCTGACATCCAGACCTGCGAGCTGAAATTCCCCCAGGCTGCAGGCACAGCCCTTCTGCAAGTCTGGTCTTGGGACCCTTCCTTCAAAGGGAAGAGGCTTTTACCGATTCGAACTGTGCCCAGCGCTGTCAACCATAGCTGCCAGTAGAATTACCTGATTAAACGTGCTTGGTGCCTGGGCTCCACATCCCTAAAATTCGGAGTGTTTGATCTCGGGTGTGTCCTGAGTGCCTGATCTTTTTTGTTGTTTTGAACTCCCCCTCAATTTCTAAAGTCCACTGGGGTTGAGAACCACTTGTTTAGGCAGACTTCCCAATCTCAGTCGCGCATATGAAGACCAGAAATTGGTCTTTCTTACCTCCATACCTTAAGTGGAAACCAACGCAAGACCCAGCTGGGGGCTCTCGTTGTACAAAGAATTAAGTGGCTTTCCCCCACTCACTTAGCCACTTGAAGTGTTTCAGCCAGAGAAATGAAGTGGTAATGGCCTCGGGCCAAATTTACCTGTAAACTCTTTCAGTCTGACATGTGTAAGGTTTGACTTGTGATCAATCATTCTCCATCCTGGCTGAGAAAGCAATTTCACTGAGTGCTCAACTTAATTGGTTTGTGCCCACACAGGACCTCCAGGGCTCCCCTTAGTCTGCTATATACATCAGTCAGATGGCCTCAGTTTTTTAGCTATTTAAAAAGTAATCATCTAAAAAATAAGATTTGTACGGTGTAGCTGTTACCATCATTTTGGCAATATTTATAAAGCTGCGTCACTTCTAATGTAGGGCCTTCCACCTATATTTTATCTTTAGCCTCATGCAAATTGGAATCCAGAACCGCTGATGTAGCCAAGTAAACCCATAGTAGTAGTTTCCAAAAGAAAGGAAACGTGTACACAGTCATAAATACACTTTTGTTTTTATCAAAAATATTTAATCGAAAACACTTAAACATTAAATGCTAATTATGTAAAAATTCTATCACTGAAAAACCATTTATAGTTTATAAGGATCACTAGGAGTTGTATTATTTTTCTTTTGATGTTATACCTGGCATTCTGGTAACTACTAATGGGCATCAGTTTAAGTAGCTCAAGGAACGTACAGTTTCCAGATGTAGAGAATTGATGTTTTAGAGAACAAAAAGAATATTCTTCTGTAATTAGATGTGGGGTTTTTTTTTCCATTAAAAACGATTTATTTGGGTGGTGATTACATGGTGTCTTAACTTCATGATAATTCATGATCTGAGTCTTTTGTACAGTTTCCTCTATGTGTTATACATTAACAACAGATGAAGTACTTTATATTAGAGAATAATTAGGAACATATTTTAGAGTAAATAAGTTATTGAAGTATTGTGCTGAGTCTAACTTTTGCTTACAGTTGAACAATGGTATAATTCCTTAAGGAACAGGTGATTTCAATTCTTTCTTCCTGCAGCACCTAGGTGTGGTCTCCCTTTTGGTATGATGCAGTATAGTACTTTATTAAAGCAATTTGTAAGTACATGCTTAAATTTTCCATGATTTTAGGATCCTAAAAGTCCTAAAAAACACAGTTTTTTTGTTTGTTTGTTTTTGTATCTCTGCTTTGCCAGGATTGTGTTAGTTTTAAAACTATCTTTGGAACCCTTTCTGTCCTGGGCAAACCGGGATAGCTGGTCATTCTACAGTTAAAGGACAGAGGAGCATTTAAGAAGCAAAACAAAGGGCTTTATCAGAGTAAATGCTATGGGTTGAATGTTTGTGTCCTCCCAAAATTCATATGTTGAAAATTAATGCCCAAAGTGATGGTGTTAGGAGATGGGGCCTCTGGGAAGTGATTAGGTCATATAAGGTGGAGACCTCATGAATGGGGTGAATGCCCTTATAAGAGGCCCCAGAGAGATCCATAGCCCCTTCTACCATGCGAGGACACGAGAGAAGTCCACCACCCAGAAGAGGGCCCTTACCTAATCATGGCACTCTAATCTCAGACTTTCAACTGAGAGAACTGTGAGAGATAGATATCTGTTATTTATAAGTCATCCAGTCTGTGTTTTCTTATAGCAACCAGAACAGACAAAGGCACTATGCAAGCTGTTTTCTAATAGTTCAGTTCTTCTGAATATAGGATCTTATTCCTGAAGAACTTATCTTGTCAGTTAATACCTAGAAAACCTATTTAGCAGTCTGTATGTGAACCTGACCAGTTGGTACTCTGGGCCTCGTCTCTATAGGGAACCAGGGATGGCTTTACACCCTCAACACCCACTCTTCCTGCCCAGCAGGCCTGGATGCTTCCCCCATATCTCTCTCTCTCACACACACACACACACACACACACACACACACACTCACACACACTGGTGCCCAGTGGCATCTCCCTGGCCTGGATACAGAACAAAGGTTCTGACACGTACTTTGTGATAGGTCCTGAGTACAAGAAAACAGACCACAACAAAGATTATGGCTACCAGGGATGTGAAAAGAGGAAAGTGGGAAAATAAAAAGTAGTAATCGTGCTTTGCCCCCAGCATTTTTGTGGAAATAGCACCTGAATTATCCTTTTGGGACCATCCCTTCCCCAGGCCCAGTCCCTGTGATTAAAGAGTGGATATCAGGGGCGCCTGGGGGGCTCAGCCGTTGAGTGTCTGCCTTCGGCTCAGGTCATGGTCCCAAGGTCCTGGGATCGAGCCCTGCATCCGGCTCCCTGCTGGGCGGGAAGCCTACTTCTCCCTCTCACACTCTCCTTGCTGTGTTCCCTCTCTCGCTGTCCCTCTCTGTCAAATGAATAAATAAACAAAGTCTTTAAAAAAAAAAAAAACTTAAAAAAAAATAAAGAGTGGATTTCGTTCCCCACCCTTTCTCATGGGGTGGGGGTGGGGTGGGGTGGAGGGACACTTGACTTGGCCTGGCCAGGGAGAGCATTTCATCTTTCTGGCTCCGTGATTGGTTCCAGGAAGCACATGATCCAAGCTACGTCAGAGGCATATAAACCCAAATCTTTTATCTGTCATATGTGTTCCTCTTCCTTTTAACCGTGTCATTCACTACATCTCGGGATTGAAGATAACCACCAGCTGGTGTTATGGAAACTGAAAGAGAAGGGGAGGGGTGGGGACCCCTCCCTCTCTCCCCAGTCACTTTTTATCCTGCAAGACAGGCTCAAATGTCACTGTTCTGGGAAGGCTTTTCTGATTCTCCTGGCCCCTCAGCAGTGCTCCCTCAGCACCCATGTCGTGACATTACAAGGATGTTTATATACACCCCTTCTCCTGCGACCAAATTATGAATCCCTCAAAAGGCAAGACCCTAACAGACCTTTTCTTATCCATCCCTTTACATGCAGCATGCCCCATAGTACCTACAGCACATTCCCCACCCACTGTGTGCCAGGAACTGTTCCAGGTGCTGGGGGACACTGCAGTAAAGAAAACAGAGTCTGCCCTGGTATAGGTCATATTCTAGTGTCGAGAGACGAACAAACAGACAAGAAAATATATAGAGAGAATGCCACGTGGTGGTAAGGCCATGGGAAAAAATAAAAATGATGGGGAATGCAAAGGGGGTGAGTGCGTTTTATAGGGGTGATCAAGGAAGCTAACACTGAGAAGATACTGCCTGAGCAGAGCTCGAAAAACACGAACCTTGTAGAAGAAGTCTGGGGAATGGCAGTTTAGAAAGACAGATCAGTGTGTGCAAAGGTCCTGAGGCAGGAGCGCTTGGCTGAAGAAGGAACAGCAGCAAGTCAGTGTGGCTGGAGAAGACTGGGAGAGAGAGATGGGTCAATGATGAGGTCAAAGTGGTAGCAGGGGCCCAGATCCTTCAGGCTTTATAGGCCATGGTGAGGACTCTGGCTTTTACTGTAGCAGAGTGGGAAAGCCATTGGAGGGTTTTGAACAGAGGGGTAGCATTATCTAAGTTGTTTTTAGGAGAAGATCCTCAGGCATCTGGGTAGAAAACAGGCTGCAGATGGGCAGGGTAGAAGCAGGGAGACTGCCAGAAGGCTACTGTCATAAACCAGATGAGAGATGATTACGTATTCACTGACCCATAAAATAGGGGCGTGGTAAATGTTTTCTAGAGTAAATGAGTGAATAAGTGAAAACTGAGGTAACATTAAACAGTCATGCTCGGGTAGTAATGTCCCTGTGGCAGTCACAAGACTTTGCTTGACCAACAAGTTGGGCAGGGCACTCACATCCTACAAGGAATCCTGCAAGGATTCCCTTTCTAATACAGACAATGGGGTTGGTTAGTGTGACATCCTAAGTACTGGGACAGTAAAGCCCCACTAGAAAGCCCCGGTCACAGCCCTGTGGTGCCCCATCGGGGTCACACCCACTGTCCCATCCACCTCTCTTTGCCAAGGGCACCTGAAGTTACAGAGGTTGGCTGGGAGAGGGAATGCCAGTGTGCTGGCTGGAAGAATTGCTCTGAGCAACCCCCAGATGTACTGTGGAGAGAAGCAGCAATCCTCCTTATTGTGGGTAGAATTCTCAAATAACCCCCCAAATTTCCTGCCCTCCAAACTGTATCCACCATGCATACAGGTTATGTGAAATCGCCTGAAGTTGACCCTAAGCCAGCGAGGAAATGGGACCCCCACTCCTCCAACCTCAAAGACCTAGATTCTGCTGAGAACAGATTGCTTGACCGTGGATTCTCCCCCAAAGCCCCCAGATGAGAACTCAGCTTGGCGCACACCTTCTGAACAGGAAACCCGCTACAGTGGAGACTGGACTTTTGACCCCCAGAGCTGTCAGCGTACAAAGGGGCGGGATTGAAAATTGTCAAATTTGCGCTAATCTGCGACACAGCAATGGAACCCGGCAGACCACTCACACACCCGCACGTGCCCGCTCACCCGCATCCCCGTCCTCAAATCTCCAGGCCAGCTTCAGTCCCAGGCTCTGGTGCTCTGCTAGTTACATTTGGAGGGATACTGGGGACATAGACTGTACGTTCTAACTGGATAATTGTTAAGGAATTTGTGCACATTTTTTAAAACTACCTTAAAATTGACCTCCTATGAACTAAGCACCTGACATCTATTGACCCCTGAATGTTTATACGCCCTGTGAGGCAGACATGGTCACACCCGCCCCACTCGCACTTTATAGATAAATCAGGCCTTGGAGAGACCGAGTAACCTGTCCAACCACACTCTGAAAACTCTTAGTGCTAAGGGTGAGACCGGAATCAGATTTGGTGACTTTGAAACCGTGCTGTGTTACACATTGACTTTCGCGACAGACTTTGTTTAGGGTTTTCGGGACAGTAAAGTGGTATTGTGTTTCATTTTCCCAGAGGGCCAATGTACATTGATTCCCATCAGCCCCTTCTAACACCGTGCGAGGTCTGGAAGCCAGTGGCGTTCGATGCATGCAGTGTTAATTTGTGACAGACAAGTAACTGGGGGCATTTCAAGGCAGGTTCTGTTCTTCTGCCCCATGAACAACCCCCTACTAGCTAGTGAAACAAAGATCCTGGGTTTTTTATTTTGGTCACCCAGTGTGAGATAGGGCAGATTTTCATAGAGACGAGGACAGACGGAAGGGATTCTACCTGAAGACCCCTACCTCTAGTCCTTATTTCATGATGATGCCCCAAAGGGAGTCAAGGGTAGCTAGAGTAAGGAGTTATTGGGAAGACTCGCAAGGCCTGGCCCTGTTCACTGTTCCACAGACCTTCATGCTTGAAGAGCTGAGGATAATTGGCTTCTGGGCTTCCTGGCCTGGAAATAACCCAGCAAGATACTAAGCGTGTTCTCACACCACCTTGGTGCAGGAGAGTAGAAATGACAGTATTGCTGTATGGGAGGACTGTGGGCTCCTGCTTGGTATGGAGGAGATGCCAAACAGTCTCACATCCCCAGAGGAAGATAATCTCTCTGTCACAGAGCCTTTGCACATGCTATTTCTGCTTCAAAGGCTCTCTCTCTCATCGTCTTCCCCTAACATTTATTCATCATTCCTGATCTCCCAGAACATTCCAAGTGTCCCTGATTTAGCTCCTTTAGCTTCCTGAACTTCCAGTTCATTTTACTGACCATAGTCATAACTGAATAATTAGTTATTTCAATTAGTGGAATGACTTTCTCCTCTGCTGGAATGAAAATGAGAGAGGGAATTGAATCAGGCTTATTCGCCACTCAATGCCCAGATAAAGTTCAGTAAATGCTTGCTAAATAAATTAATTTCTAACTCAATCATTTATTTTTCGGTGGAACCCTTTTGAAAATCCTTCTCTATGTTAAAGATATTTGGGAAAGAAATACAAACGAAGAGTAGCAGCCTACGGCTCATAATAGCATTCTAAGAAGTATAATGTCAGTGTCAGCCATCGTATTTATCCTTCTGCTTACAGAGGGCTTAGTAGGTATTCTAGGGCAACAAAAGATGTATACGATAGGATCTTTGCCCTAAAAATACTTATAATCTACTTTGGAAGCCACACCCACACACACAGCACAATTAGATAATGACAACAATGAAACCTGTATAAAAATCAATGCTATGAGCACGTTGTGCTATTAACATGGCTACTACTAAACAAACAAACAAACAAACAAACAAACAGAAAAGGACAAGTTTTGACGAGGATGTGGAGAAACTGGACCCCTTGAGCGCTGCTGGCGGGAATCTTACATGATGCAGTTGCTGTCGAACACAGTACGGCAGTTCCTCCAAAAATTAGAATTACCACCGAATCCAGTGATTCCATTTCCGGTATGTAGCCAAAAGAATTGAAAGCAGAGACTTGAGGAGATATTTATATGGCCATGTTCACTGTAGCATTGTTCACAACAGCCAACAGGTGGAAGCAACTCAAGTTTCCACGAATGGATGAACGGACAAACCAAGTGGTCTAGCCACACAATGGAATATCAGTGAGCCTTCAAAAGGAACGAAATTCTGACATGTGCTACAACATGGATGAACCTTGAAGACATCGTCCCATATGAAGTAAGGCAGACATAAAAAGACAAATATATTTGACCCTTGAATGACACAGGAGTTAGAGATGCCAAAGCCCTGAGCAGGTAAATACCCATGTAAGACTTCTGAGCACCCCCCCAAATTTAACTACTAATAGCCTCCTATTGACCTTACCAAAAACACAAATAGTCTACTAACGCCTATTTGGTATGTTATACATTTTATGTATTGTATTCTTACAATAAAGCTGGAGACAGAAACTGTTATTAAGAAAATCTAAGGAAGAGAAAATACATTTATAGTATTGCGGTGTAAAAAAGCCACCTGTAAGTGAACTTACACAGCTCAAGCCTGGGTTGTTGAAGCATCGACTGTACTGTACGATCCCGCTCATGTGAGGTCCCTAGAAGAGGCAAATTCAAAAAGACAGAAAGTAGAATGGTGGGTGCTAGGGAGGGGGAAGGGGTAAATGGAAGATACTCTTTAATGGAGACAGTTTGAGTGTTGCCAGATGAAAAGAGTTCTGTGCGTGGATGGTGGTGGTGGTTATAAAAACACTGTGAAGGTACTTAGTGCCATGGAACCGCACACTGAAAAATGGTTCAGATGGTACATTTTATGGTATGTATATTTGACCACAATTAAAATTTTAAAAAATCAGTATATGGAAAGTCAGGCAAAAGAAAAGAGATCAGTAAGAGCTGGGTGGTCAGAGAAGGGGTTCTGAGCTGGGCTGCAGAGGCCACATTGCCAACGGGGTGAGGATGGGAAGGGGAGGCAGGCCAAGGGGGGAAATCCTCGCTATTTTGAATAACTCCAATGTCCAAAGGCAGACCTTCTGTCTAGCCAGGGGCTTTCACTGTAGCTGGAATCCTGGCAAACTGGTACCTGAATTTAAAGGCTGGCAAAGATCCTTGAGACGAATAGCTCTGGGGCCTCCTCCAATGGCCCCACAGGCCTGGTTAAGATAAAGACATGCGTGTCCCCTGCTTGTCCCTGGGAAACAGTCCCAACTGGATACTTTACAGCGCAGACAGCTGGGAGACCCAGGACTCTGCTCCTTTCTTACAGATGCCTCAAGTCAGAGTGAGTCTGAAGGGCTGACAGAGGGCTTTGGGGGACTACTCTCCCCATTGTGCAGACTGGGCAGGCAGGGAAACGAGGGTGGGTGGGGAAGTGGGAAAGAATGGGACCAAGGACTGTGGTGGTGCGTGAGCTCGTGGGTCGGAGGAGTATTAGGCGGTATGGTTTCACACCATCGCACCGAACCCCGCACACATGCAGTCCCCGTCCCAGAGAAGCAGCCTCCCTGCCATCCCGCAGACCCGAAGCTTCCTAGTGGGGACCCTGCTCATCTTTACCGAGCAGGGCATGACACCCCAAACCTGCCTAAGCAGAACGAGGGCCGCCTCTCAACCTGGCCTCCCACCGAGCCACAGGCGCATGAGTGACAACCAAGGGTGACTGCTTTTCATGGAAATAGACATTTGGAAACGTGAAAGTAGCACTGAATGGGGAATCCAAGTCGCTGAGCTGGGACCAATGTATTCTTTTACCCTAGGCAAGTCGTTCAACTTCTTTGGGCCTCAGCATCCATAACTGAAAAATAAAAATAAAATTCCCGCACGGCAGGCCACTCACATGTGCTGTAAGAAGGAATGAGATTATTTATAGAGAAGCTCATACAAAGGGTAAAGTCAATCAGAATTCCTGCGGGCCCAGAAGGGGGTCGTGCCTCACTGACACCTTCTCTTAGGACTTGCACTGGCCCTAAGAAGCATTTCCTAGACTTGTGTTTATACTCCAGGGTTGCTTTTTTCCCCCTTTTTCTAAATTTTCATCATGTAAAATTTCAAACATGTAAAAATGTGGAGAGAGTAGCATCAGAGGCCCCATGGACCCAAACCCAGCTTTAGCGATTATCACCTCATGGCTAATATGATTTCGTCTGCGCCCCCACCCCCTGCCTTTCCCTCCTCCTCCTCAATCCACTCCGGATGTTTTCAAGCAAAATATCAGACATCATACGATGTCATTAACAAATGTGTTAATATGCCTTCCTAAAATATTAGAGGTACTTATGAAGACATATCCACAGTACCATTACCCCATCTAAAATATTATTTTCCGGATATCATAAAATACCAGGTCGGTGCTCACATTTCCCTAATGAGCTCATTAACTTTTTTTGGTTTGAGTCGGATCTGCGTAAGGTTCATATGTTGTATTGAGTTGAAACATCTTGTACCCCTTTAATAAAAGGCACCCCTTCCAGCTCTCCTTTTGTTCTTGTTAAAGAAACTGCTGGTTTGTCCTATAGGTTTCATCAGTCTGGGTTTTGCCGGTACGTGATGGTAGCGCTGAGCTGCTCTCCTGTGCCCTACGTTTCTTCTAGATTGGTATTCTGTCAGGAGGAGATCAGGATGGCCAGCCCCTGGGAGGCCACTGCCTCTTGTGTCCAGATGTAAGTCAGGTTTGCAGAGTTTATCATCTTAACCAGTTAGCAGCTCGACCTCCCCTTCCTCCTTCTCCTCCTCAGCGCTATAAAGTAAAGCTCACCTCCTATGAGCCAGGCACCGTGCTGAGCTCTTACAGACATTATCTTATTCTCTTTTCCTGAATTCCACGTTAATTTTCACTGCCCAGCATGTAAACCCTTTTTCATGTTTGGGGGACTGCTTCCTGCTCTGCTGCAGCCTGGGGGGGGGCCGGAGCAGGCCAGCTGTCCTGTGAGATTCCTCCTGAGTCGTCCCTGAGCCCCCACTTGCGTCCCCCATACACACGCGGAGGCCAGGAAGAAGCTGGCATTGCAGACAGCCTTGGAGAAACAAGAAACCCGTTCCTTGTAATGAGCCCCCAAATCACACGCCCCCAGAACAACCCTGCCTCAGGGCATATGAGATGATAAAGTCTTCATGTCACTGAAGTCATTTGCAATCAGAACAATTTTCGCTGATAGGATGGAAAGATACGATCGAGTAATGTAAAATAAAGGAACAGCATAGGATATTACAAGTGTAATAGGATTACAACTACACAGAAATAAAATTAAATTCAAAACGGCTATATGAAAAAATGGTTGGGAAGAAGTAATCCAAAATGTTGACAGTGACTCGGATGAGCGGTGGGAAAATGAGTCAACTTCCATCAAAATACTGCCCAATATTTAGTGTTTTCCAAATCATGAGTAACACATTTTTTGAAAATGTACACATATACAACTCCCCCGCCCCATACCAACACACACAATGTTGTGGGGTTCAGGAACAGCCAGGAATTAAAGCCCTAATGCCCCACAAGTGCACTGGATCCGGCGAAGAAAGGACAGACATCATCTGGCTTGCTCTAATGCATAACTTGATGATTCGATTTTATTCCACTATTTGTGAGTGCTTCGCTGAAATCCAAATGTACTGTGCTGTGTTCAGATCCGTCACTCACGGCGGCTCAGTCACTTCTCTGAAAATGCTAGTACGGGAATTGTTGGGCACGGCTACAACCCTCTAGATGGGCTCTGTGCAATGACCCGGGAAAGCAGCTGTAAGTTGCCAGGTGCCTCGGGAGACACAGGAAGAGATGAGGCGCCCGCGCGGGCACGTATGCGCACGCGCAGACCTGACCGCTTTCAAAATTCTGCTGCTGCTGCCGCCACGCCTAGGAACCGTTCCCTGTCCGGGCTAGACTCTGGGGGTGCCCAGCGCCCCCCGGACGGCGCTGCCTCTGCAGGACCAGGAGCGCCTTAGAGAGGACCTGGTCACGGACTCCGCAGATACTGAGGACCCGAAGCCTCTGCCATATTAGTCCCGGGGCAGCCCCCAAATGAGGGCACTTATCCCAGCAACACTGTAATGGAAACAAAAATTGCAGATTCTGAAGTCATGTTTTCTGTAGTGCTTATGGAAATTTAGGGAACAGCGGCCCAGAATTGGGGGAAGGGGCTGGAGAAAAAAGGTGGCCTGTGTCTCTGGATGCAGTGTTGGGGGATGAGGAGGGCATGACCCAAGCCAGCAAGACGCCTGGATTTGCAGTGTGCCCCCCCCACCCCGTTGCTAGAAAATACAGGTAGCGCGTATTTTTTTTTAGCCATTTAATATTCGAGATGTTCTGAAACTAAAAAAATATTGTTTGTCTGAATTTAAAATGAAGTTAAGTGTCCTATATTTTTCTTGGCTAAATCTGGCAGTTCTAACACTAACTGTGCCCTGCTGAGTGTCCCCTCCCTACCCCTCTCATTGGCAGCATGAGGAGGTTGGACCAGAAAGCCTCTGTGGGGATCCTTGGCTCTCAAATTCTGTTTGTGAGATACAATTAGGAGCAAGAAAAGCAAAACCTGAGGCTTAGAATATCTATAAAGGCGAAAAAGAAAAAAAAGAAAAGAAAAAGAAAAAAATGACAGATTGTGACAGGATATCTAGCCAATATCTCTACAGTACCAAACTAATCAGATTCACTGAATTTTTCTCTTTTCATATAGCAGTTTGAGTATTTGTAGGCTTAACTGAAGGTCAAAAGGCAAGGTTAGTATCCAAATATTAAAGGGGGCTCATGTCAAAATAAAAAAAAATAAAGGGGATTCGTGTCAAATATCTACGAACATATCGCTCACTTTATTGTTATCCATTATGATGAAAAAGTGAAAATGATTTAAATGTCCTAAAATAAAGGTATGATGAAATATGTTATGACAGAATCATACTATAGGATATTATATTTCATGTAGCCAGGAAAAATTTCTGCTTATGAAGAATTTTAGTGAGCCTAGGAAAACACATTAAACTTAAGAAACCAAAACTATATAAAATCTAGAGTATAGATATATGTATTACATATGCCTAGAAATAAATAAAATATAAATAAATAAAAGGTGAATGATTAAAACCTTGGTATTGGTTATCTCTGGATACTTGAATTTTCAATGACTTCGATTTTTCTCACTATGTTTTATTGTATCTTTCTGTTTTCTACAAAATCATGCATCACTTTTTTTTTTTTTTGGTGTCTCTGAGTGGGGTTGAATGTATCACTTTTTTTAAAAGATATTATTTATTTATTTTAGAGAGAGAGAGAAAGGGGGAGGGACAGAGGGAGGCAGAGAGGGACAAAGAGAAACCCCCAGCAGACCCCGCGCTGCCCGTGGAGCCCACTGAGGGCTCGATCCCACGACCCTGAGACCAAGACCTGAGCCAAAACCAAGAGTCGAAGGGTTAACCAACCGAACCACTCAGGTGCCCCTCAAATGTATCACTTTTCTAATGGACAATATTGACATTCTACAAGTGGAGGCCACTTTGACAAGGAATAGAAGGCGGCTCTACATAAGTATCCGTGTAGAAACCAGTTGTTAGTATATTTTTTGAATCCATTAAATTCTAAAATAACAGCTCTATGAAGCAGATGGAGAACGGGAAGTGCAATTATTGAGAAATAAATCTACATTTTTTTGGCCAATTCTTTCTCTTCTGGTTATTACAAAATTTCATGATCGTTCATACTTGCTGTCATTTTGCACCTGCAGAAATGAAGTCTACAGTAAGCAGTTGGCCTCCTGTGTGTCTGGTGAGTGAGTCTTCGTGAGCCAGTGTGGGGGGTGACTAGAGCAGAGTAAGCTAGAGGGAGAGTAGTGGAACAGGACTGTGTAATTTAAAAGAGTATTGACGTGTAACAAATTAAAATTTCAAACAGAAATGCAATGTAAGATAACCATGCTTCTTGTCACAAAACAATTATAATAATTTTTCAAAAATTAATCCATACTTCACCATGGGTTTAATTTGTCAGGGTTCTTCAGAGAAACAGAAAAGAATCACATTATAGGGACTGACAAGTTTAAAAATCTGCTGGGTAAGCCACCGACTGGAGACCCAGGGAAGAGCCAGTATTACAGTTCAAGCCCAAAGTTCATCAGGCTGGAGAATTCCGTCTTACTCAGTGTACCTCAGTCTTTGTTCTACTCAGGCCTTCAACTGATTGGATGAGGCCCACCCACATTATGAAGGAGAATCTGCTTTACTCAAAATCCACTGGTTTAAATGTTAATCTCAGCCCTAAAACACCCTTGCAAAAATATCCAGAATAACATTTGGCTAAATATCTGGGCCCTATGGCCCAGCCAAGTTGGCACATAACATTAACCATCCCAGCGGGTCATGTGGACTGCTAATGACTTCAAGTTGGCCATTCTGGTTTAGTTGTATGATGTCTGCTTCATCAAGTCCTACCAGCGTGTTGCTGTGACTGTGCCTTAGGAGAGCATTTGAGGCCAGAGCCAAGTGGTCTTCCTGTGCCCTTTTGTGAAGGGCCTCTCTCTCTCTCTCTCTCTCTCTCTCTCTCACACACACACACACACACACACACACGCACGTGCACATTCTCACCCGCTCTCACTGAGGGCCTAGCCGGCACAAAGGGGCTTACTCAGTACTTTTCTCTGTGGCCTTGAGGGACCCTCTCCCTGCCACACAATTACACTCCTGTTTCCTCATGCATATTTCCTCTTTTAGTCAATTCTATCCTCCCTATTTAAAGATGACCCCATTAATAATGTCACCTTCTGTTTCAGATATAGTTTGGTCAAAGAAACCGAACTTCTGTGGGTGACATTGAGTAAGGGAGTAAGGTTGGAGCTCATACAGTTGTGGGTGCTGGTGGAGCCAGCTTGCCCCTGTGCCTGGTGTTCAGCCTGACATCCCTAAAGGTCAGTAAGACTGATGTCGGGAAGGGAGGCTGGTCGAGGACGAGGGCAAGGGCACTCTGTTTCTCACCACCTCCAACCTCAGTGCTATGGGCGACTGGGGGAGACGCTGTCACCTTTGCCGTGGAGCCACACCCTCAGGCCCTGGGCCTGGAGAAGCCGGAGGAAATGTGCCAGGAGCTAGGGGAGCTGATGGCCCAGCTGTGCCGCCAGCCGCAGGGGGAGCTGGGAGATCAACGATGACATGCAGAGCTGACCCTGTGCCAGGGGCCCTGAACTGACCCTCAGAGGGCGAAACACGCAGCTGCTGTTTTACTGCTGGAGATGCTTTCTGAGGCCAAAGCTGACCCAGAAGAATGGAGGAGGGCTGGGAATTCTGGAAAATGTAATTCTGGCTTAAAGGGACACAACCCAAAGTCATCACAGTCTATCCCATGTGAGCACGGCATCTGCATGCACTGGGCTTTGCCAAATGTAAGCTCCAAGTCAAGATAATCGGGAGCTCAGGCTTCTGCTTAGTGTGATGCAGCCATTCCTGGTGAGATGGAAACAGAGGAGGGTATGCTAACCCTTCATCCACCTTTGCGGGTCATCCTGTTCTAGCGGGCCACACTCGCCCTCGGGCATCCTGTCACTAGTGTTGAGATCAGGGTTAACCACTATGAACACTTGTTATGTTAGATAGCAGAGGCACGGAAGAGAGGAAGAAGGCATAGTTAATGTACACATATTAAAATAAAGAAGTAATGCTCAAACCGTTACATTCTTCATGTCTATAATTGGTCACATGGCCAGAGCTGGTATTTGCCTTCTTTCACAGCTCATTCTGAATACCTTTTGCCCTCAGCTAGCCCCTCTGCTGATTGTGATTCCTTGCCTGGTGGAGTGACCCAAACCTTCTTGGGCTTCATTTCAGAAGGTTCTGGTCATTAGCAATCTTGCTACAGTGGGTTGCTGGTTTTCCACTGATAACTGCCCAACAGATATATTCGTGACCTACTCTTCCCTGTCCCTCACCCCCAGTGTGTAGTAACAACCCAATTTTTCCTTGATAGACAAGATCCCTCACCCCAGTCGATATAGTAATCCCCTCCTTTGTCGGTTGATGCACTGGCAAGGAGAAGCCCAAAGTGACCAGTGGGGCTGTCTTACCTTCCATTTTCATAGAATCATTCATGTGTCTCCTTGTGAAGACCTCCTGACCAGCAGAGCCCAAAGACATGAGGATGGAAGAAAGCATATGTCATTAGGGATAATAATGAGAGGAGCCACTCCCATTTCCACCCCTTGATTTCCAGCCCCCGGAATTCTGACATGGAGAACAGCATCGCATTTGGTTGGTGGATTTAGAAAGTATATTACACACTGTATGCACCCAGCTGACAATGTAACTGAGTTTCCAGATGGGTCTTCATTGTTCCATGAAGCCAGGTACTGGGAGTTATGAGAAACATAGTGAGAGCAACAAATTCCACGGGAATGAGCCTATGGCTGCAGTTCGTTGACTGAAAAGTGAGTCCCTTGGTCAGAAGCAATGCTGGGTAGAATGACATGTGGGAGAATAAGCCTCTCCATAATTCCATGGACGGTGTTTTTAGCCCCGCTCAAAACTGGCAACTTTTCAGATCACTCAATACATGGGCGGGAGTAGCAAGCACAGGTGAGCCATGTCCTGCCTGTTTCTTAGTGAGAAAAAGGGCTAAAATTCTAGTACTGATTCTAGTGTGTGTGGGTGTGTGTGTGTGGTGTGAGGGGGTGTCCACACCTTCAACTATTCTCAGACACCAGCTGGGTGTCCTCCAGTTCAACTCAATTTTGACATAATCTACCCAGAAACAGCATGAGCTTCCACAGGCTAGGGTTCAGTTCTGCAAGACCGTGCCCCTCCCCCACTTCAGGGGCCAGTCTCGAGTTCAGATTGCCACCTGGACTTGGAACCGACAGCTATACATTGGAACTTCTAAGGGCCCTTCCTTGGGTTTGACTAATTAGCTAGAATGGTTCACAGAACTCAGAGGAACATTTTACTTACTAGGTTGCTTTTTTTTTTTTTTTTTAAGATTTATTTGTATATTTTAGAGTCTGTGTGAGCCGGGGGAGGAGCAGAGGGAGAAAGAGAGAAAGAATCTCAAGGAGACTCCCTGCTGAGAGCTAAGTGCAGAACCTGATGTGGGACTCGATCTCACAGCCCTGAGATCATGACCTGAGCTGAAATCAAGAGTCGGATGCTTCACTGACTGAGCCACCCAGGTGCCCGTAGGTTGTTTATTACAAAAGGACATGACTCAGGAGAGCCAGATGGAAAAGATGCAGAGCGCAAGATCCAGGGAAATGTGTGTGGAGCTCCGACCCTCTGAGCACCCCTCTCCCCAAATTTCCACAGGTTCACCAACCCAGAAATTCTCTGGAATCTCTCCTTTTAGGTTTTTACGGAAGCTTCACTACATAGACATGGTTGATGAGATCATTGGCCATCCGTGATTGAACTTGATCTCCAGGCCCTCTCCCCTCTCCAGAGGTCAGGGGGGTATGAGTGAAAGTTTCAACTTTCTAATCACATGATTGACTCCCCTGGCAACCAGCCTCCATCTTTAGATGCTTTCTAAATGTCACCTTGCTAACATAACAGAAGACACTGTTATTGCTCTTATCATTTAGGAAATTCCAAGGGTTTGGGGAACTCTGTGCCAGAAACAGGAACAAAGACCAAATACGTATTTCTTATTATAAATCACAATATCACAGGGGACAAATGCAGCAGCTTATTCTTCATCTTGGAAGGGATGTTGCGACAGAGTCCAAATCGCTGGTCTCCTGGAAATTGAACCAAGGAGTTGGTGCCCCTCTGAATTTTTGTGGGATTCATTTCCTATCTTTTGTGTCTTATCAAGGTATCCAGAGGAATTGCTGTTAATAACCGTGAAGGCTCTGAGATTTTATGCTACTCGTAAGCTAAGAAGTTATCTGCCACAGTTTCATGGATGCCAGGAGAAGACATGAGATTCCTAGGTCAGAGACCAAGAACTTTATTACTCAGAATCCTAACAGTTAGGGGAGTATCAGCATTTCTTATACCTGTTCCCCAAGCTCAAGTTCCTACAGGGAAACACAGAGAGGACCATGTGACAGCCGTTTACACAGCAGGCTCTATTACAGAAGAACCCTGAAGTCAGGGAAGCTGAACCTTTTATAATGGGCAGTAAGTGTGTCTGCCCTTTGCTCCAGAGGGAGACATTATCATTGTTATACTATCCTGTAACCATGCTTACCTTTTCCTTTGGAGAGAAACTTTATCTCTATCTTCTTCCAAGGCTAGTCATTATACAAATTTCCTTGAAAAGATAGTTTAGAATAAAGGCAGTCAGTGCCTCTGCTCCAAAGACATGGAAAAATGTGAAAAACATTCTCTCCCGATGGTTGCTTCTTTTGTTCACCAGGGAAAAATCGGCATGATATTGCTAATAGAATGGGCTGGCATGATGTCCCGTGTGACGGAAAGGTGTTTAAAAATGTGATTTAGGGCTGGCAAGTGGATACAGCTCTGAGATAAGATGGTCGAGATGTGTTTCTAACTCTGCCAGTCAAAAGCAAATGACTTCTTGTGGTCTCGGCTAACAGATGTAGAGAAAAAAACATTCACTAGATCAACAGCGATACGCATTCACTCGGGGATGTATTGATTGAATAGAGTGATAAAACCACGTCTGCAACAATAACTGCAATTGGAATCGCAGCGTGACTAGGTTGGTGATAATCCATCTTCATTTTCCCAGACTCCTCAGTCTTCTGCACAGCCAGATAGGTGAGTAGACTGGGGACTTATCAGAATCACTCCTCTTGCATCTTTTAAGACCTTGATTAGGTGGCAGTGATCTCTGAAATCTCTCCATGAATGTAGTTTTGCTCGTAGTTTACTATTTCATTAGTAGAGGTGGCATTAGTGGCTTCTGTTTGACCTTTTTTACCCTGACATCCTTACTCCAGAGATCAGGGAACCAATGTGGGGAGTTGGCCTGTTGCTGAGGATGCTCTAATTACGTATTCCTGATGCAAGGCATTCCGATGATACATTCCAAACTGAGGAATTCACCAAAGGGTGGGCTTGGGGCCCACTGGGTCTACTATGAAATGGACTTACATCAAAACTGAACTGGTCACCTGACTTCATAAGCCCTGGTTCTGACTAGTGGAGTATAAGGGTGTTCTGACTCCAGAAATGAGTTTCAGTTCAGAGCCCGTGTCTTATAGTCCCTGGAAGGTCTGATTATTTACCTTTCCCCAAAATGCAATCGCTCTGGTAAATGGCCGCAGTTCCTTGTGGAGAAAGATTCACAGTACAAACGTTTGCCATGTAGCATGGCCCTTCCTCTAGAGGGCTTAGCCTCTCTTTCATTCAAGGGGCTCTGTTGACTGGGACTAGGGTGAGCCAAGAGAGAGACTTGTGTGCAGAATTTAAGGAGGTGATCATTCCCGGGTCCTGCATTCATATAACCCAGAGAGTGAGTGCCTCCTTAAATCTAAGACCTGAAACTGTGTCTTTCTCGTTTCACTCCGCGCTCGGCCCTGGCTGGACTTGAGCTGACGCCAGTCTGAGAAACTTGTTGAGAGGCTGTAATACTCTCTTGTGATGACTCAGCTCAGACTTCTGTTCACTAGACGTAGAGCTCTTCTGCTTATAGAAATTAAGATTTTAGTACATGCCCAACTATTTTGGTTCTGGGGGGCCATGACCAACACTAAAGACACTGCAGTACAGACTCTTCGGATTACTGAAGAGTCTGAACACTGAATAGCTTTATTTCTGCTGTCCTGTTATGAGTCCTTGTCTGTGACTCAGTGTGTCTGCCGAACTCCAACATCCCAGGACTCTAAAATCCCCACTGAATGCAGAGTGTCTAGTTCAGTGACAGCAGTTCTCACTGGCATTTCTGGCCTTAAGACAATGTCACCACCACATCCTCTCCAACCAAAGTGTCAAATGATTTCGTAAGAAAAGTCCCCAGAGGTACAGATGCACAGTCTGCAAACCATAGCATTGTGTGTAAGTGGAAAGATGGCTCTTGGCTTTGTGGCTCAGACCCCACTTGTAAAACATGTCAAATTTGCAGCTGAATCATGTCGCCACACCGACACTTGACACGGAGAAGCCCTGTCTCATTGTCTGGCTGCTCGGCTGGCTGCCTGCCGGTGTTGTTCTCATTTACAGGAGCCCGGGCTTTCAGGAGAGGCCAAGCCTAGCTGAGTAGGGGACACCAAGTGCCCGCGATGGCACCCAGGGGGCGTCCCAGCACCCTTTATCCCAAGACCGATTGACAAGAAACAAAATACCAAGCCCTGCTTGGTTCAGACCCTGGGGTGGTCTTGGGTACATCTTGGAGGGCCCGTTTGTATCAACCCAGCTACAAAAGCTGGAGAAAACAAAGGGAGGAAGAAGAAACACAGGCGGACATGGGGCTCAGAAATATAATTAACTCTATGAATTGGTTTCAAAGAAATTCTCAGAACCACTTTTATACCAAGGAATATGGCAGAAATCTGCACTTTTGCTTGAAATCACTTTTTGGACAAAATAACCACTTTCGAATTTCCCTTTGTACATTTTAAGGCTAACCTAGTTTTCCCCTGTGCCAAGTTTGATTTGTTCCAGTGGTCTCTGGGTTTCGAAGTAACTAAGCATCTGTGTGGGTTTATATGGGTATAAATTACTTTTAAGCCACTCATGGACTCTAAGCCTAGAGCCCTTTTTAGAAAACTGAAGGATTTCACTGAACTGCCTCATAGTCTCTTACTGTAATTTAAAAAACAAACAAACTTATAATTAATGCTTCTCTTGCTTTATTTAAAACATGTTTTGTTAAATTGCAAATTTTGAGTGTGTACATTTTGCCTGTCTACCAAGGCTTACAAATAAGTGGTAGTTTAATTATACAAACAAAGAGATTATTTTAAGTTCCAAAGAAAATTAATCTTTCCTTTCTTCTTATCTAAAATAGAGAAGCTATTTACCTTCTTCTTCCTTCCCTTAATTCATTCTCCTTAAAGCTCTTAGACTGGCTTTTGTAAGTCCCAAAGACTTGGGGAGAAGTTTTAAACTGATAAATAACTTTCACAATACATGTTTTTCTCTAATTCATTATGGCTTCCTTTTTTTTTTCTTCCATTTTTATTTAAACTCTAGTTAGTAAACAGACAGTGCAATATTGGTTTTGGGAGTAGAATTCAGTGATTCATCACCTACATACAACACCCAGTGCTCATCACAAGTGCCCTCCTTAATCCCCATCACCCATCTAACCCACCGCCCCTTCCCTCCATCAGCCCCCAGTTTGTTCTTTGAGAGTCTCTTATGGTTTGTTTCCTTCTCTCTCTCTTTTCCCCCCTCCCATATGTTCATCTGTTTTGTTTCTTAAATTCCACATATGAGTGAAATCATATGGCATTTGTCTTTCTCTGACTGACTCATTTTGCGTAGTATAACAACACTCTAGCTCCATCCATGTTATTGGGAATGGCAGGGTTTCATGCATTTTGATGGCTGAGTAATATTCCAGTGTGTATCTACACCACGTCATCTTTATCCATTCATCAGTCGATGGACATTTGGGCTCTTCCCATAGTTTGGCTATTGTTGATAATGCAGCTATGAACATCGGGGTGCATGTATCCCTTTGAATCTGTATTTTTGTATCCTTTGGGTAAATACCTAGTAGTGCAATTGCTGGGTTGTATGGTAGTTCTATTTTCAAATTTTTGAGGAACCACCATACTGTCTTCCAGAGTGGCTGTACCAGCTTGCATTCCCACCAACAGTGTTAAAATGTTCCCCTTTCTCTGCATCCTCGCCAACACCTGTTGCGTCTCGTGTTGTTAATTTTAGCCATTCTGACAGGTGTGAGGTGATCTCTCATCGTGGTTTTGATTTGTATTTCCCTGAGGTTGAGTGATGTTGGGCATCTTTTCATGTGTCTGTTGGCCATCTGGATGTCTTCTTTGGAAAAATGTCGATTCGCGGCTTCTGCCCATTTCTTAACTGGATTATTTATTTTTTTGAGTGTTGCGTTTGATAAGTTCTTTACAGATTTCGGATACTAACCCTTTATCAGATATGTCATTTGCAAATATCTTCTTCCATTCTGTAGGCTGCCTTTTAGTTGTGTTAATTGTTTCCTTCACTGCGCACGAGTTTTTACCTTGATGAAGTCCTAGTGGCCCATGTTTGCTTTTGTTTCCCTTGCCTCTGGTGATGTGTCTGGTAAGAACAGCCGAGTCAAAGAGATTTCTGCCTGTGTTCTCCTCTAGGATTTTGATGGTTTCTTGTCTCACATTTAGGTCTTTCATTATGGTTTCCATTTTGAAACCAGAAGCTTCTAACACTACTTCAGAAACTGGACCTGTTATGTCTCGGGGTCCATGCTTAATGCTTTACAGGCATCACCTCATTTAACCCACATAACAACACTACTGAAGTGGGTACTTTTTCACATAGAGAATGCACATCCTTTAATCAGTTTTGACAAATGCATGACAGAGAGCATTTTCATCACCTCAGAAAGTTCCCTTGTCCCCATCCCAGAGAGTCATTGCCACACATACACCAAACAACCCCTCATCTGATTTCTACCAAAATAGGTTAGTCTTAACTCTTCAGAATGCCATGTAGTATATACTTCTGTGTGTATTTGACTCTATTTACTCACGATATCCACGTGGTTGTTTCCACGAGTTAACGACGTAGGAGGCCCATCTATATAAACTCAGCTACAAAGCTTGAGAAATCAAAGAGGGAGAAGGGCCACAGGCTGACCTTGTACAAGCTACAGAAAGAAACAGCTCTATGAATTTATTTGAAGGAGGTTTTTATTCATTCCTTTTTTTTTTCTGAATAGTATTCTATTGTATTGATATACCAGGGTTTGTTCATCTGCTGATGGACGTTTGAGCTATTTCCAATTTGAGGCTATTACAAAAAAGAAAGACAGAAAACCTCTATAAGTATTCATGCACTGTTCTTTGTGTGGCTACGTGTCTTTATTGGTCTTGGGTATTCACTGAGGAGAGGGAGTGGCTGTGCCATGTGGCAGGTGTATGTTAACTTAATGAGAAATTGCCAAACAACCAATGTGTTTGTAAAATTTTACATTGCTACTGGAAATGTATGACAGCTCTGGATGTTACACATCCTTGCCAACACTTGGTATTGTCAGCCCTTAAAAAATGTTATCCAATAAAACATTCTATGTGTTCAATTTACATTCCCTGCCAACCAATGATGTTAAGCATGTGATCTTTCACACACTCATTGGCCATTCATATATCTTCCTTTGGGAAGTATCCAATTTTCCCCCCCATTTTTAATTAGGTTCTTTGTCTTCTTGTTACAGAGTTATAATAGCACTTTATATATTCTGGATAAAAATTCCTTGTCAAATAAATAGCAAATATTGACTCTGGCACTTATTAGCTGTGCTAGAATTTAAGCAAAGCATTAAGTAGACATAGTGGAAACTTGCTGAAATATTAATCCATTAAACATTTATAGACCTAAGATAACACATTACAGGTGGGAGGAGTATAAGACAGGAAGGAGTCAGACTTCCAGTTCAGACTGCTTTTGTGATTTCCATATACAAGAGGTCACAGGCAGAGCCCATTGCTGCTGCTATCAGTGATACTCGTGCCGTGGTCATGTAAAAGTTCCATTAGCCAGATTATTATGCAAATACATTCTGGTTAAATCTGGAGCAAGGGGAAAAAGCTGGCTCCAGGAGGTCAAAGCAGTTAGTTACATAGGAAAGCATAAAGTTGAGGATAGTTGTTTCTGTCTACATCCTAGAGGGACCAAGCAGAGAGGTCTCCAATGAAACAAGGGGGCACAACCCTGCCTGTGCTCACAACCAATGGCAAACCAACCAGGGGGTCTGTCAGTAAAAATTATAAAGTAATAACATAAAATAATACTAAAGGCGGTGGAGAAATGATTTTAAAGGTGTAGGCACTACCTCTTCTTCTCCAAGACCCACTGACCAAGCATTGGATGGCTTCTAAAGGAAAGAGCTTGCCTACAGAGTGTTGCTGAGGGAGACAGCTCCTGGCCACCTGCAGCTGTCTGCATAAAGGGCTAAAAAGACTTTTAAGGATGATTTTGACTGTGCAGATTTAGCTCCTCAACTATGACTTGAAAGGTCAAGAGCTTTTACAAAAGGGTGAGGTTTCTTCATTCCTTGCTGAATCTGTGGTCCAAAGATCGGTAGAAAGGATCAGTCAGAGAGCGGAGGACAGCGAGGATGGGTTTGTTAAACTGATATCCTTGAGAAAGGTGGTTTTTGAGCAGAACATGGTATATCTTCCTCTCCTTTTTATGTATTACTCCAGTTGGGTTTCCCAGGGATTTTTGCTAAATATTATATGTTAAATTAAAGTAATATAACAAAGTTACAAATAAATTCTTTTAAAGATTTCTTTTTGGAGGAAGGGAGAGAGCGTGAGCATGGGGGGAGGGGCAAAGGGAGAGAATCTCCAAGCGGGACCCCCTCCCCCACGCTGCTGAGCATGGAGCAGGGCTCGATCTCACAACCCATGAGATCATGACCTAAACTGAAACCAAGAGTCGACACTTAACCGACTGAACCACCCAGGCGCCCCACAAATAAAATTTTTAAATCACAATAATTTTCAAACACCACACTTTTAGCTAAGTCACTCTTCACATGGGATGTACTCTGGCCATTTCTAGGTCATCTGTTCTTGGTGATCCACACTGGAATCCAACCCAGGTGTGCATTAGCACCGGTGAACGTGCAGGGGCACTCCTTACTCTCCTCTGCTCTATGGTGGACATGGCTTGAACGATGGAGGGACATCCTGTGCTTGCATTTCCTGGCTGTCCCCTGGAGATGTGTCCTGTGCCCAGCTTGACTCCATTCTCCTAAACATATAGTTATGGCCCCGCTAGATTCCAGGGAAGCCTTGTACATGCAGAAGACCTTCTACCACCATGTTTCTCCAAATGGGTGCCCAGAGCTTTTAGGGAAAGGACGGCTAACAAATTGAGCACTGATCATATGCCTGGCATGGCCCTAAGTATTTTGACGAGCATTAACTCATGCCGTCCTCCTACCAAAGTCCTATGAGAGGGGTGCCATTATTGTCACCTCTTATGGAGTAGGAAACAGGTCACTGTCTACCTCCATGTGGTTTGAATAATTGATCCTGGGCTCTTCCTCTCGCATTTTCACACAGCAAAAGTCACGGGGGTTTCTGTTTCTCCCCCCAGAGCTGAAACCACTCAGACTATCGTTGATCCACTACCAAGTGTATGTGGCTAGTGAAGCATGTTCTTTTCTCAAGACGGAGGCTCCTGCTTTTACTCACCACCTGGTGACATTGTTCCTGGTCTGGCTGTATTTTAGGAGGCAGGATAAGAGATATTTGCAGTATAATTCCAAAGCCTTGACCTTCAATGTCCCAACTTGCATGGTACATTCCTGATTAAGTTTCATCAGGGAGTTTGGTTCTTTAAAAAAAAGAATCAGTGGAAGAATTTATACGTACATTAGCTCAGTTCTACGTGGGCGGTATATATTCATCGCGCCATGATCCCTTTTTCCCTCTCCTGTCACGAATTTCGCTGGTGCTCAACTACTTTTGGCTCCTTGGTAAGCCCCATCACCTCCATGTATCTCAAATTTCCTCACCTGTAAAATGAGAAAACCCTTTGCTCCTTCGGATGCCCAGTAAGGCTTCTGGGATGCTGTCATTTCTTTAAAATGCCGAGGGAGATAAAAGTGCCCAATGAGGGTTTCATGGCAAGTTGCTCTGAGCTTGTCACGCTGAAGAGCTTAAGACGTTTCATGAGCTCCCCACCGCCCCGAGGACAGAGTCAAGACTCTTGGCATTCCTACAAGGTCCTCAGCCCTCTGAAACAACCTTCGAGCTTCTGGAACATGCCCGCTCCCCCAGCCTCTGGGTCCTTTTACATACACTCCTACTTGGTCAGAACCCTCTCTCCTTTGTCCACTTCTGCGGGACCATCTCCTACTCACTGGGTTCAGCTTCGATGTCACTTCTCCAGGATTTGTTCCTTACACACCCCAGGTCAGACACCATGTGTGTGTAACAGAGTATTTCCACAGCCTCTTTACTTTCCTCTATCCCTTCACTTGACCTCCGATGTTTTTTATTGACTCCCCTGCACTTACACATGGCTGGTGCTCAATGAAATATTATTGAATTAGAGAATGAATACAGGAATGAGTATAATTTGGGGAAAGTGTGGGTTGTTGCAATTTCTCCCAAGATCGAAAAAGACAAGAGCTCCGTAAATACAGCAAGAGAGAAACCGAAGTTCCATAAATGTCCATTTTTGTGAACCTGGAAGATTATCTGGAAGGTAAGGACAAGACTCAGGGCAGAAGTGAAGAGAGCCTGAATCCTAACACGCACAACAGTGAGCGTAGGCATCACAGGGACGTTTGTCTGAGTGTCAAGGATGGAGTGAGCTGAGAGCCATCGCAGAGGCTTTGCTGTGTGGCAGTCACACGCATGAACCTGAAAGCTTGCTGAGACCTAAGAGCAAGACCACCATCCCATCATCAATCTCGTGTTTTCTCTTGTTTGGACTGGATCCCATCACAAGGGAATCGCTGTCTGTGACAGTCAGATGGCTCTGAACTCCTTCGCAAAACTAATAAAACCTCACTTGTTTACAAGACAGGACGCTACACAGAAATTAATGCCATCTAGTAAAGTCCACGCCAAATGCCTCCCACCAGGACAGCCTCTCCTGGAAAGCTGTGCCTGGCCCGACCACTCTCTCCCTCCTCGGACCCAGGGCAAACGATATTATTCGCTTAGTGAATCACTGTGCTTGGATATCCCTTCTTGAAACACTATTTCGGCCTTCATTCTTCAGTTACTAATACGTTCGTGTCTCAGTCGGCTACCTAGGTGATAGGGAGTCGGTTTAAAGTTACAACCACCTCTTGAGAGCAAGCACTGCCCAGCCTTTTGCTTCCTGCCCTTGGGAGGTTCTTGGGAAATATTTATTGACCAGATTCGATTGATTCTTCTCTCTGGCTCGGCACGTATGGGTCACAGTGGCCAGCCATGTTCCATCTCACTATTTGGCTTCTTAACAGCCCTTTCTTCAATGAGTCCATTTGCCCGTGTGTGAAGAATTTGGCTCTTCGGACCCCCTTTCCAGCCTCTGGCCATGGGGCCTGCCCACGTGGCCTTATGTGGTTGAGTTTTGCCAGCTCACTTCAAAGGTCTAGACTTTTGAACAAAAGGCACAACAGGCCAGGCGGGACAATCTCACCACATAGCCGAACATAAATGCATCTGAGAATGAGACGCAGATGCACCCCCTCCCCACAGCATGGTGCTTGGAGGGCCGTTGGCGCGCTTGAAGCAGCCCCAGACCCCCTTCTCGGAGCTTTGATGTGCCGCTGAAACTAATGCATGGCAGGGCCCTGCACCCTGTTTTGAATTTAAGCCGTCCTGTTGAATTTGAGCAAAACTCCCCTTACGGGAGAATTAAACAATGACCACAGCACAGGGAAGTCTTCAAGTAGTAGCAAGCATCTGCTGCAAGGGGAGCGAGAAGCACATGGCCCTGATGGCCCCCCACCCCCACTGAAGACGTACAGATGTCTGTATAAAGGAAGAATCGTGTTTGTGAGATGTTCTTTGGCTCATGTTAAAGGGGGAACTTAGCAACCTCTTGAAAGAAGCCATTTTGTCTCCACCCTGTTGGGCCCAATTGTTTCCTTGCTCCTTCTGGCTTCCCGACTGATGAAGTAAGTCTTGGTCTCTCTCAGTTGGTAAGTCGAGCATCATCAGCACGACCAGACCTACTGTTGCCGGCGGGGAAGTGCAGTCTTTAAATAAAGCCCCGAGTTGGAGTTCAGACCTGGGTTCTGGTCCCTGCATTGCCACCCTTAGCGGTGTGGTCCTGGGTTAGTCATTAGTCTGACTGTATGTGGATTCCCATTTGTAAAAACCAGCAGTGGGACCCAGTGGTGTCTGTGGTTTCTTCCCGCCCTAACATCTGGCATTTCTCTCCCAGGCCTGGCTCTGGGCTACAGGATTATTCGTGTGAAACTTGATCAAGGAAACCTCATTTAAGATGGAGATGGGAATCCAGAGGGGGAGCTCCCTCCCTGCTGGTGCTTGTCAATGGCAGACCCACCAGGAAGAGACTTACCTTGAATTCCCACCTAGAAAAAAACTTACACTTGACTACCCCCGCAGGGGAAAGAAAGATTTTCTCCTCACCCAGCAATGGCCCAGCCAAAGACAGACAGTCCCAATTCAGCCAATGAAAAGCCACCACACTTCCGGCTCTCAGTTTATTCCAATGGACTTTTTGTTTTAACAGTCCGTCACCTATCCCCTCTTTCCTCTCCTTTGTTCTGCAGGCTCACCTATGGTTTTGCCATAGTTCACGTGTCCCAAATTGCAATTCTCTGCTCTTCTCAAATAAGACCATTTCTGCCAGTAAAATAACTGACTGTTTTATTTATCAGGTTAACATTAGCAAATTTCAAGCCCGCTCACACCACTGATTCGGCATCTGACCATCAAGAGGTAACACAGAGCCGCAGCAATGATCTGGGAAGTTAAGTCAATTCGTTTTAATTTTTACTTATTTACTTATTTCAGAGAGAGAGAGAGAGCTCGCGCTTGCACAAGTGGGGGGAGGGGCAGAGGGAGAACCAGACTCCGTGCTGAGCAGGGATTCCCAATTCAGGACTCGATCCCAGGACCCTGGGATCATGACCTGAGCTGAAGGCGGATGCTTAACCGACTGAGCCACCCAGGCTCCCAGCCAATTTGTTTTAACACCAAAGGGGGTTAATCAGGCTCCAGAAGCTAGCTCTGAATGGTCTGTTTTTACTGTCTGTCTTGGAGACGTTCACAAGATATTTTCCATATACATTTCTCTTGTGTGGTGTAGTCTCTGGGAGTTAACTTGGGGCAACAAAAGCAGAGGTCACAGAAACATTAGGTCATTCCAACTCATTGCAGTTTGTCTGCAACCATGCATGAGGCACGGACTCAGAAATACAGAAAGGAATGAAACAGAAGATTTTTCCAATTCGCTTGATCCTGGCTCATGGAGACACCACCAGGGACATATCCATGTCCCCGAGGTAAACCGTGTCTAAATTCTCTTGTCCTAAACCAAGGGTGAAAATGTTTGAGATCTCAGCCCCCTTCCAGATTCTACAGGAGTCTTTTAATGACCAAGCAATATCCTTTAACAAGTCGTCCCCATGAAAATGGAAGATGGTGGTTTGCAGTCATTTCACATTGGCTACCACCGATGCCAAGCCCCAGCCCAATGCTGTTGCTTTGGGAAATGCTAATTACAGTGTCTGCATTTGGGAGATCCTAATTACAGCGTCTGCCTTTACTAACACCCTTGAAGAGTCTTTGGAGCCTAAAGGTGCCATAGAGGTCAAGGTCATTTTTGATGCCATGAACCCAGTCAGAACGCCAAAGAGAAATTTCTCATAGGGCACTGGTTTTTTCCTCCTTTCTGAACTGTGTTTTGATTTAGTGACTGGCTTAGAAATTAAGGATGGTTTCGCTTATCCCACCAGCTTCCAGAGACTGAAATGGTAGCTATAACCCAGTCTACAGGGCAAGATGGCACACCCTCAGGTTGGTCTCCAGTAAATTCTAACCTCACTGATGCCTAATACCACGTCTGTGCCTGACTTAACATACGACAACAATCAGTGTCACAGAATCTGATCCTGTCACCAGGAGATGCTCGCCTTTGCCCCAACCCCACAGTAAATGCCACCTTCCCACCCCATCACAGCCACAATAGGGAAAGAGATACCAGCTGCACAACCTAGTAACCCGTGGATAAGGAGGAGGGCTGGAAAGTTCCCTTTGCCGTGGGAGTGGTGGCGTGTCCTTACTGCCCTTGCCCCAGGCCTGCTACCCACTCTCAGCACACAATCAGAGCTGAGTGAGTCAGGTTCTCCCCTGAACCTCAGGGCCTGAAGTAGCAATTTACTACATTGGAACCAAAAGAGTGATCTGGAAGAACCAATGAACGCCTACCATTGCTTGACTTTGTTTCCTGATGCAGCCTTCCCCATTGGCATACCCGACTCAAGATCTGTCAGGTGCTTGAGCATGAATAAATGTGCCCCCCAGACTCCCCTTATTACCAAGGAAGGCACACACCAATTTTTCTAGAAAGGAAAGCAAATTCTCTAGTAGAGTGCTCTTCACCTTGCTTCAAACACAAATGGAACACATGATGTAGCGTTGGAGTGGCAGAACTGGCCACCGTTATGCCAAAATATGAACTCATTTGGACAATCAAGGGACGGAACTTTAAAAATCAACTTTTTACTTGACTAAGTCATCAGGCAAATGTATTCAAAACAAGCAAATTGCTAGTCTTAAGTAGACAGGTACAAGATGCTTTTGAGAATTAGGTGCCTCATATCTCAATTTCTCTAGCAAAATTCTGAACTCTTGAAGTCAAACAGCTATTTTTGTTTGTGCGAAAGTCTCGCAAGTTCTAGCAGATTGCCCAGCACATAGTAGGTGCTCAAAAATTATTTACAGAATAAATGAGAGCAGAATTGGTAACACCAACGGGAATTAATGAAGACGATAACCGATTATAGGCCCAGCCTTATTCACGGATATGATAAACAGTAATGGACTTGATGCAGGTATTAGTTAGGCTTCTCCAGAGAAACAGAACCAACAGGAGGTGAGTATGTAGAGAGGCTTATTTTAAGGAATTGGCTCATGTGATTGTGGGGGCTGGCGAGTCTGAAAGCTGCAGAGTAGGCCAGCAGGCTGGAGATCTGATGCTATAACTTGAATCTGGAGACTACCTGGGGGCAGAATTCCTTCTTCCTCAGGGGATCTCAGTCTTTCCCCTTAAAGCCTTCAACTGATTACATGAGGCCCACCCATATTCATCAGCTTTACTCAAAGTCAACTGATTTAAGTATTAATATCATCCAAAAAATGCCTTCACAGCAACCTATGGAGTTGAGTCAGAGCCATGTGACACCATAGCCTAGCTAGGTTGACACCTAGAATGAACCATCGCAATGTGATTTGAGTTGCACGGGGTGGCATACTCAAGTGCGGAGGGTCTCTCCACGAACGGCTAGAAGTCGACCTCTAGAGCAGCGGTTCTCAAACCTTAATGTACATCGAAGTGACCAGGAAGCAGAATAAAGATGCGGCTTTCCGGACCCCGCTCCAGGACAATCTTCCTCAGAAGCTCGCAGCTGGTGAAGCATTCCAGAAACTCCCATAAAGACACTTCTGCAAGGTGTACCTTGTGCAACGTCATATTCTGAAGTCATTTTGTTATCTTAGTGACTTCTTAGTACTCCTAAATTCCCTTTGAAATTACAACATAATATTCTCTGTTGCCAGTAATCAGAGAAAAGCAAATTAAAACACTGTTGCCTTCGATTGCCAGAGCTGCGCTAACGTAGTGCCACAGCCTGGCTGGCTTAAAGAGCAGACAGTTATTGCCTCACAGTAACGGAGGTCAGAAATTCCAGATCAAGATGACAGCAGGGTCAGTTTCTACTGAGGGCCGTGACGGGAGGAGCTGGTCCGTGCCTCTCTCCTAGCTCTGTCCACCTTTGATGTTCCTCAGCTGATAGAAGCATCACTCTGATTTCTGCCTTCATCCTCACATGACATTCTCGTGTGTGTGTGTGTGTGTGTGTGTGTGTGTGTGTGTGTGGTCTTCTTATAAGGACACCAGTCCTATCTGAGTCGTGCCCACCATATTAACCGCTTCTTAACTAACCACATCTGCAAATGACCCTGTTTTCAAATATGGTCACATTCTGGGGTCTTGGGGCTTAGGATTTTAACATAGGAAGTTTTTTGTTGGGGGGAGAGACACAATTCAGTCCATAACAATAATAATTGTATTGTACCAATTTCCCTCAGATACATTCAACAAATATTTGAAGACCCCATCCGTAGGAGATGACGCAAGGAAAAGAGCTAAAGCTCCCTACAGGGTGTAGGGGGTGGGGTGGGGACTTCTCGATCATCTCTCTAGATTCTTCGTTGGATTATTTCTTTGAGGTCTTGATTATCCTGGAGGTAAGTACTATTAAAAACCCAAAACATTTCCCTAGAGCCCTTTTCTAGAGATATTCGCCATGGAAGTTTCTCTCTAAGGTTTAGATCAGGCCAGTTCTACTCTAAACTTTAAAGAGAAACTCTTCCCTCACTTTCTTGGAAACACTCCTGCTACATTTGGCCTTGGCTCATCAACAAGGCTGCAGATAGAGGCAGAGAAATGTACCAATGTGGTCTGAATGTCTTAGGTAGCACGAAAAGATAAGCATAAAATAAATAAAGGTCTAGAGATGGAGCAGAAACAAATTAATATGTCATTACTCACAAGGAACATGATTGTGCGTGTAGAAAATCCAAAGGCCACTCTGGCTAAAAATACTAGAATTGGAAGAGAACTTAGCAAGCTCAGTGAATATCACATCCATTGTATTTCTATGTAACTGCAATAAGCATTTCGAAAATGAAACTGTAAAAACGGAATCATTTCCAGCAGTATCAAAGCATCACATACTTAGGAATACATCTAATGAAAGATGACAAGACTTCAAACAAAACCCCACATTTTTAAGAGAAACTAATGAGGATCTAAGTGTGAAAATACACCAAGTGCAGGACGCACAAGACGCGCTATTGTAAATAGGTGAATATTTCAATTTCTTTTCTGCAGAATCAATGCAGTCTGGATCAACATTCCAAAAGGATTTTGCGAAATTTTGCAAGCTGGTTTTAAGATCTGTGTGAAAATACAGATGGTTGATAATGGCTTAGGCAATCTCAGGGAAGAACAAGGTGGAGAGACTTTCCTTGCTGGGGTTTGAGACTTACTGTGGACTACAGGAAGTTAAGAGGGTGGTATTTGGGCCAGGAGAGACAAATATGCTGACAGACCAGGAAAGAGAATCCAGAAACAGACCCACTCATATATGGACACCTGGTTTATAACCAGATGACATTGCAGAGCACTGAGGAAAGGGTGGTCTTTTCAATAAAAGGTGAAGGATCAAATACATCTCTATGTGGAAAAAGGGGAAACTTGATTCCCACCTCACACCATGCACAAAAATCAGCTCCAGGTGGATTTTAGAACTCAACGTGAAAGTTAGAGCAATAAAATTTCAATAAGCCAACAGGAGAATATCATCAGCACCTAGTGATGGAAAAGATTTGTCAAGCAAGGTACAAAAAATCCAAAAACCAGGGCTCCTGGGTGGCTCAGATGGTTAAGCATCTGCCTTTGGCTCAGGTCATGATCTCAGGGTCCTGGGATTGAGCCCCGTGTCGGGCTCCCAGTTCAGCAGGGAGTCTGCTTCTTCCTCTCCCTCTGCCTCTCCCCCTGCTGGTGCTCTCTCTGTCTCTCTCTTTCTCAAATGAACAAATAATAAAAAAAAAAATCTTAAAAACAAATACCCCCCAACCCAGCCCACTGATAAAGAAGAGACAGAAAAATTGTAATGACTACATTAAAATTCAGAATTTCTATTGATCAAAGACACAATTAAAAAAAAACACAAGGCCAGCCACTGAGCAAGAGACTATAACCACAACAAAGGGTTCTTATCCAGAGGATACTACGTAATTAAGGAAAAAGATAGTCCACCAAGTAGAAAAATAGGCAAGAGCCTCGAGCAGGTAGTTCATAAAAGAAGATCTCCAAATGGCTAATAAAGATTTGAGAAAGTGTTTAACCCTATTAGCAATCAGGAAAGTGCAAATTAAAACTACAGTAAGATTCAGACACTCAAAATGAAAAAGATAGATGGTACCAAGTATTAGCAAAGATATGGAGCAACTAAAACTCTCACAGGCTGTCAATGGGAGGGTAAGTTTGTACAATCCTTGGATACGGTTTAGCATTATTTTCTGAACTTTGATAAACTCATGAGCAATGACAGCAATTTCATGCCTGCGTGTGTGTGCGTGTGTGTGGATGTGTGTGTTAAGACTTGTACAAGAATTATCATGGTAATGCTAGTAGTCCTGGCCAAGAGCTAAAACAACCTAAATGTTGTCAACAGAATAGCTAGATAAATAAATCTCAGAAAACAAAGACTAAAAAACAAAATAAAATAGAAAACCCTTCCATGCACACTCTCTTAAGAAGTATCATAGGTACTTTGTCGAAAACAAAGAAATAAATACAGGAGAAAGACACTGACTTCATAGATCAGGAATCCAACAAGAGAGAAATGAAACAATCTGCAGGAAACGCTGGAGAGAGATCGCGAGCTGCCTGTTGTAAAATAGACACAGAGAGCAGTGTCTGCGTGTGGGCGGGATGGCCAAGGGGTCCAGGAGAAGGTCTCCGAGAAAAAGACCGAAACTGGTAGATGACCTCTTTCACAGTATTCAGACGGATGTATACGTCCAGCAGAGACATTTACTAACTCCAGGGTAAGCATAATTTGTTCAAGAAAGGAAATGTAATCAGAGCTCAACAAAGAGTTACGCTCAAGTATTTACAGGATCATAATGTGAACAATAAGTCTAAAACTTATTATGTAACACAATTGGGTGGAAGGCAACATGACTGTGGAAGGCTATGGAATTCTTCCTGGGAAAGTGGCCCATCTACTTACTAAGCCACATCTGAACTAATGAGCAGAAGTCCCTTGTGCTCTCCGTCCGGGCAGCCTTCCAGCCACGCAACGTTTTTGAGCAGCTATTAGGCCGACGTTGCCGATGCCGTACCCTTGGTAAATGCAATCTGGGGCAGCCTTGAAAGCCAGCTCTCAGCTTCCCTCTGAATCCCCCTTCCCACGCTGGCAGTCTCCTCTTCTGACCTCAGGCTATACGCTCTCAGATGGTGGGAATTCGTCTTTTCTCTTTGCTTTTGCCTTCCCAAATCCATACTCCCCCTTTACCTGCACGAACTGTACACTCAGCACTGACACCTTTTAAAAAGTCCTTTACTAGGGTAAAATACATCCCCATGGGTGTTTTTCGTTCATCTCTGGAGAGATTCTATTTTGTGAGCAATACCCACGCCGGTTGGTACAACGCTCACGAACAAAGCAGCTGCTCTGACTGTCACTGGGCCTCAGTGATGGCAAGAGAGGGAGCCCAATTTGGCTGGAATCTGAAGGTGACTGGGGATGTGGTTTCTGGTCCTGTCTTAGTGAATACAGCTGTTAACTGTTTTCTGACTCAGTTTACCATTTTTCCCTGGCAGGTTTAGAGTTCTTTGAGGGAATAAACATTATTTTATTTATCTCTAGTATTCCCTCTAATGCCTACCAACTTGCCAATAACGTAGCACCTTCTCAGAAGTATTTCTTTTTGAATTGGTGGACTGAGTAGACTTAGTCCCCTTGGCAGTAACACAAATATAACCCACCCCCCGACTCCAGGTTCTGAGGGACAGAATCAGAGGGTTCTTTTACTGATTAAATTCCCTGTTGATGTTTTCCCCTCCTTAACTCTATGTCAGGTCTGTTCTCTGTTGATTTCTTTTTCCCTCCAGGCTCTGTGTCCCATTCATCCCCTTAAATACTGCCTTAAAACTCTAATTCTCAGCCTGTGGTAATAGCTCCCATTATGTAAAAGGATATCGTAAAAGTGCCTAGAAATTTTTAGAACAATAACCATTTAAATTCCCACCCATTAAATATTAAATAAATAAAGCAAGTTTAATCTGGGTGGAGGGAACTGGAGAGGAAGCTACAGACTGAAATCAACAACAGGATGTTGCAACTTCCAGAAAGTTGGGAAATGCTTGCCCCAGAGGACCAGAAATAAACCCATGTCCTTTTATTAGTCCTGGGCCCAACAGTCTGGAGCAGACCCTGATAGAAATAAATCTTGTTAAAGCAATATTTATTTTGCAATTTTTTAAAAGCAAACACAAATTGGCTTTAATGTGGTTTGTGGCGTGTCCACTCAGAGCACGCTGTCTGCTTGGATTTTGTCACGGGGGTTTAAAAGCAAAACAAAATCAGAAAAACAGCCTAATTCATGCATTCACTAGAAAGTGCCCGTACTCTCGCTACAACTATAAAAGAAACAGGTGCTGTTCAGCGGTGTTGGCCATACCAGGTGTGGGAATCATGACAGTCATCGTCACAAAGCGGCCTCACAGTTCAAGGGGTCGTTTTAACAATACCCCGAAGAGTTCCAAAATTCAGTGATTCTGAAGTCAACAAAAGGTTCCTGGAAAATGCCTGACCTTTTTTCTACTTATATCTAAAACTTGGGAAGCTACCCATGCTGTTTTCATTGTTAGTGGCGACACTCAAGAGGTAGATGGGGAAAACTTCTCTATTCTCAACATCTGGAATAGAACAACATCCTTCATCTTCTCTTAAGTGTCTTCCTCTCTCCCAAACCGCATTTATCTGAGAACGACTAGCCGCGGCCCCCCCCCACCCACCCACCCAGCAATGGGACCACTGCAGCCCATTCTACGTGCTGCGGGCGCCACATACACCATCTGGGGGCGTGGTCAGTCCTTCCCTGGGCTTCACTGCGCTCCCTGCCTTTGTGTGCCCTTCCTTTTCTTCTGAACATAATCTGAGGAATAGCGGACAATCAATCAGAAGTATTTAAAAATTTAGGTCCCTTTTGTAACATCTCTTTCAATGACAACGTTGACCTTTGTATCGTATTATAACCTGATCAAAAGAACTTGTTGGCTTAGCTAACCCTGTTTCCCCAGTATTAGGCTGAACACAGTTCTCTCCTGATCGATTGGCTGGCATGTAGAAAGAATCGATTGTTTTAGGGAGAGTAAGGGTAATGTATTTTCTAGATCCTTCCATAATTTAAGATGCCTTCTTATTAATGTCACACGTAAATGACAGTTTGGCTGGCCATCACATTCCATTGTAGCTTCATTGTTCTGGACGAGAATGCGAAGAGAAGTCTGTTCATTCCCTTGCAGATAGCTTTTTTATTCTATTTCCTCCGTTATTCCTGCCTGGATATGTAAATATTTTTTACCTAATGCTTGAAATTCAAATTCTTCCCCTTTCCTTTATTTTTCTCTGGTACTCAGTAAGCCTTTTGATACTGCTAAGCCTTTCCTGTGTTTGGAAAGCTTCCTTCCAATTATTAATTATCTCTTTTCTTATGCTTACTCTCTTTTCTTCTTCAGGAACCCTCTGCATTGCTTGTATTTTACCCTGTATTTTAACAGGTCTCTGTTATTTTTTTCCTTGTGTGTGTGTGTCCCGGTGGTGTTTCTCCTTCTTGGTTTGTAGTCGCTTAGTTGAGAGCCCACCATACCACGCCCGGGTTGCCCTGCCTTCCGGGGTTCTCCGTTTAGTGATAAATGTGATCGTCTCTCAGATCAGTGACCATCTGCATTCAGCGCTTTATGATTTTAGAAAGTTGTCGTCTCTAGGATTATAGACGTACAGTTCCGTTACATCTTTTGAAGATCTGTATTTGAAAATTCCCAGTTTTTTCTTGTGTTTCTTGTAAGTGGCATCTGCAGAAGCCTGTGTTCTAATGCCTGCAAATGTGCCTCTTAACCTTAACTGTGTCATCTTTTGGGGTGCCGGGTGGGTTTTCTGTTCAGTCACCTTGAGAGGGAGGGCCATACTTTAAGTCCCCGTCTACACTTGTGAGACAATCTTTTGGCCCAGGAAAAGGGAGGTGCAAAATCCTTAGGCCCAGAAAAAGGGAGGAAGGAAGATACATTTTTCTGTAATTTTCCTCTGTCAGGTCAGAGACTCAAAAATGGGAAAGAAGGAAGGAACTAGAAATGGAGCCGTTTAGTCCAGGAGTCAGGAATTAGCTGAGACAGCATCCTTCAAGGTCCCTGCATGTCATCCTCATTAAATTCAGCGATGAGGTATCTCAACTCCGGCCACTGTTGCCTGAGAACAAGTACGCTCTCAGAGGGGACAGGCCAGGTGTGTGGATGGAATCAGGGAACGGCCCATCCTGAGGACGCCCAGGTAGTGGGAGTGATCAGATTCGGAGTATAATTTGAAGCAGAATGGACAGGATCTGCTCTTGGCTGGGACGTGGAGAATGGGAGACTCTAGAATTATTTATCCGAGCAGCTTGAAGAATGCTTTTGCCATTTGCTGACATGGAAGGACTATGAGAGCGAACATGTTTACGGATAAAAATCAAGAGTTTGGCTTCGAACATGTCGAAATTGAAAGGTTTATAGACCCTCAGGGGAAATGTCAAGTATGCAAGTGTGGAATTCGAAGGCAGGTCCAAGACGGAGACATAAATATGGAAGTCTTCCTTCTGTATATGCCTTTGAAGCCAGGGGACAGCGAGTGAGCACAGAAAGGACAACGGATTCTGTTTTTAAAGGACTCTAACAAAGGACAAAGAACAATAGAGTCCTAGGCAGCCAGTGCTTAGAAGTTGGGAAAAGGAGGGGAAACCAGCAAACATGAGAGGCCAAGAAACAATAGGGGACCAAAGACAGTGTGTCCTAGAGGCCAAGGGGAGAAAGCCTTTCAAGAAAGCAGGAGCCATCAGAGACAGAGCGGGTATCCTCAGAGAGCGGACCAGGTGGGGCAGGATGAGGGTCTGGTCAGGGCAAGAGGTGAGACCCTGAGAGGGCAGCAGGGTGGACCAGGCAGGTGTGGTCACCCCTCTGAGGTGGGTAGCTGGAAAGGGAGGTGAAGAGAAGACCAGTGGTGGGTAGAGGTGGTGGCCCAAGTGTGCTTCATACAGTCCCGTGCTGCCATTGTTAAGATGAGGGTTGTAGGGGTGTTCATAGGGTGGGGACCAAGTGAGCATCCAAAGCCCGGATGACTGAAGACCGAGTCCTCAGGATGGAAGAAGAGCTCTGGGGCTCTGCACTAGGGACACACAGAAGTGGGCAAAGGCTGGCCAAGTGGTGCTTTCACAGAGACATGAGTGGAAGTTCTCTTCTTCCATTTTCTCAGGGAAACAGACACAAGGGGAGAGTGTGGGCCCCGGGAGGTCTGATGCTCCCTTCATGACCCACTCTTTACTTCTTTATTAAAAACAGTCTTTATGACCTGAATCTTCGCCAGTTGATGATTTCCAGAAATCACTAATGTACTTTGGGAAATGCTGCTATTTAATGAGTTAATTGGATGACTCGTGAAGTGGCGGATCTCCGCTCCTTCTGTGCTGTGCTTTTGTGATGGGAGTGGTATTTTAAGCCCTATTTGAAGGGAGAATGCATTCAATTCAATAACTCAGCTCAGTGGCTAATTACTGAGTGCCATGTGCCAGGCACTTCCGGCCCAGTGTCCAGCTAGAGGCTGTCCCCCCACACACAGTGCCCTCATTTGTTTTGATGTAGCAGTTAAATACCCCTTGGGAGCAGCAGCTGTCACCGTGCTCTTCCCGGCACTCTCTGCTCAACCAGCATGTGCCAGGTCACCTGGGCTCCAGGGACAGACACGAGAGTGCCCTGTCCTCGTGCTTACTTGGAGGGCCATTTGCCTCTGAGGAAAAAAGGAGAAAAAAAGGAAGAAGATAAGCTTAGGTGCCTTCTCCCCATTGTGCTCCTGGCCTCTTGTTTTGGAGGGTAGCAGGCTTCACATTCTGTCTCCAAGAGAAAGAGAGCTTCGACTGCTCTCTATATTAAAGCCTCAAAGACAAATCCTGTCAGAGACTTAAAAAGCACCATTTAAAAAACTAGACTTGTAGAGACATGATTTCGTGTCGCTTTGTACCTAGTTACCACTGCTGGCTGCCATCCAGAAAACAGGAAGCAGTCTAAAAATTACAGTTTTAGAAAGGCTATCCTTGATAATATATCCTGTTATTCATCGCTGAGTCCTGAAAGGTTAGGGCATTTGAGAATGTTCTTTTGAATAGTGGTGAGATTGAGGCAAGAGGGAGAGGACTAGAAGGGAGGGAGGAGTGGAGGGAAGGAGGGAGGGAGGGGCAGGGAGAGAGCAGGAGAAAGAGAGAGACGGGGAGGAGGGAGAGGGGAAGGGAGAGAAAAAGGAGAAAAACAAGTTGATCTGTTTGGGGGCAAAACTTTTTGGGAGAACTGCGAAGAAAAAATATAGAGATAATATGGACTCATCTTGAATTATTAGAAATCATTTAATTTCCTAATGAAATAGCTACAGTACACCTGCCATCATGATTGATACTAGTAAGGGGAAAGGAAATATTTAACTTATAGGCGCCATTCTCACTATTTAAAGTTGCCTTTTTAAGTCAAATAACAAAAGCCTGGAAGGAGCAAATTAAGGTACCAGAAAAGAAAGAAAGAAAGAAAGAAAGAAAGAAAGAAAGAAAGAAAGAAGAAAATCCAATTTGTGGCTAAATTTTCCACATAATGATTCTTTGTCCCTACCATCCCCCCACACCCCCCCCCCCCGATTTTTTTTTTTTTTTCTTTTTACGAGCTTGCTGTTCCCACCCAGGTATATTCCAAATGAAGCCGTGGTGGTTTTCATCCACTTCAATGCAGATTGGTGAAATGCAAGTCATTCAACATTAACAAAGAACATGAAACCCCAGCCCCCAAATTATTTATGAAATTTGCCTTTCCCCCAAGAGTGTAGGGCGTTTGAGAGGTAATAACACAAAATAGAGCAACTCTATCTTACCTGGCCATCACTGCCTTAGTAAAAATTGTGGGATGTGAACTTGGGTTTTCCCCGGGCAAAGGAAAAGCCGGTGGGCTCAGCGCTGGGTTTTCAGCAATTCCCCAAGCCCCTGCTGGGGCCAGCTTTGTGCCAGGCCTGGGGTGCACGGAGGGAGGACAGTCAGAACTGATGGACGCTCCCTCTTTCCCAGAGGCTCCCGGTGTAGAAGGGGAGACTGCCGCACGTGGACAGGACCACACACAGTGACACAGACTTCAGGAACAATGGGGAGAGAGGTTCTGACCTGCCCGCAGGGGATGCCCCGGCTGAGTAGGGCTTTGAGATGTTAGTGGGTCTTTGACAAGGAGGTGCTCAAGGAAGAAACTTTGCCCTTCTGTCATAACCACATTTCCTAGTTTCTGTACTCCATGCTTTGACAGCTGGCTCCTGGCTGCCCCTGGAGGGGCTGCCCCTCCCGGTATGAGCCAGTTCCCACGGGTGCAACAACTCAACTGGGGGCATGCCTTCAAGGTCCAGAGCCCACACCCCAACCACCCCCTCCCTGGGCTCTCTCTGTCCCCCTGCCCTAAGCACCCAGGGCCAGGTACCAGACAATCAGGGACAGCACTATGCCCCAGAGCCCCGAAATTATTTCAACCAGCCAATCGTCAGCCTGCTTGCCCTGCTTTGGCCATTTCTTCGCCCAGAAACCACAATAAGGGCTCTTGTCCACGTTTTCTCCTCACTTGCTCTGCCTCCTGTCCACTCCGGCTCTTCCCCAGGTGGCCCCTGTGGTGTGGTGCCATGTGTCCCCACCTCTTGGGTGCTGTCACAAAATCCCTTTTCAATGGCACACGTCTCCTGGTCTGTCAGACTTGCCACATCTGAGTTATAATAGAGCCTACATTCTAAATACCTTCCTGAGAGCGCACTTGACCGCAGAGACGGGGACAACGGAGTGCATTTCCCTTCCCTGTCTTGGGGACAGCCCTGAGCAGGGTCTGCTAACGTGGTCCCCTCTACCTGCTCTCGGGCTGCCGCCACTTCTTTCCACCCATTTTGGGGTTGTCACCGTCTGGGCTGCAGTGACTTTATTAAATCATCAAAGGAAAGCTGAGTGCATTTAAGGAGAAAAAATTTCACTTCATCAGGTAGTCAAAGAAAGTGCTGGGGTTAGGAGGCTTCTGGCAGAAACCCTAACCCACTTAACCTATTTAATTTTATATTTTATTATTCTATTCTATTCTATTTTTAACTTATATTTCTTTTCTCACTTATCAGGAAGCCCAGAGGGCTGTGTGTTGGGGGGGGGCGTTGGGGGGAGACCGAGATCGAGCTTCAGGATTGCTTGTTATAGCAGCCCAGTTATATCCCTCCCTCCTCTCCGTGGCCCTTGGCTGGTAGCCACAGGGCTGCTGCTGTCCCAGCCATCACATCCAGACCCAACAGCACCAGGTTGGTAAAAGCTACCCTTTTTTAAAAAAGTGAATTCTCATTTATCCATCTTTTATGAAAGTTTTATCTTTCACATTTCTTTCTTTCTTTTTTTATTTTTTTGAGTACAGTTGACACACAATGTTACCTTACCTTCAGGTGTACAACATAGTGATTCTGCAAGTTTATGAAGACCTATACCCGGTCTTCTCCAAGTTCTCTCCTAGGGGAGGGAAACCCCTAAAGATCTCTCCCTCACGTCTCATTGGCCAGACCGGGTCACATGCTCACTCCTGACTCAACCTCCCCCCACAACAGGAAATGACATCACTGCCCTCGCACCCAGCTGATGTTTCTTTGGAACTGGGCGGGGATGACCTGCCTCTCCTGAGGCAGGAGGCTGAGGGGCGAAAGGTAGATAACTGAGAAAAATTGAAGCTCTGACCGGAAAGAAAAAGAAAGCAGCAATGCTGTGTTTGAACTAATAATGTAAACTAATAGGCAAATTATGACTCTGTGACCTGGAATGAACAGAATCCATTCTGTTATTGAAAACAGTGGTTCCCAAACTTAGCTTCCTTGGATTCAGCTGAGCATTCGTGCCAGAACGTCCTGACTCGGCAGGTCTGAGGTGGGCTCACTGCGTGGTCTCGGGGCGCAGCCAGATTTCTAACCATCGATGGGCTTTATTCAGTACGAGAACGACCGGGATCTCCTGCTGCTGCTACCCACCTGTGCAAACGTGGACGGGCTTCTCAGCTCTGCTAGTCCTCCACTAAGCACACAGCTCTGGAGAGTTCCTCTGTGCTGCCCATGGCGCTGGGGTTGGGGCAGGTGCGAGGCAGACGTGGGCCTTCAGGGACCCTCTGTGCCCATGGAGAAGACATCAGCCAATAAAGTGTCATACTACCAGGAGCACCGGGTCAGGAATGCATTCGAGAGCAAGTAATAGACAGCACTTCTACACTGTCTGGAACACAGAGGGATAGTCTCCATTATCCTTGCCGTGAAGCTTGGAGGAAGGATACCGAAAGCTAGTACAGCTGTTCGCCAATGCCAACATGCAGCTGGGTTCTCTTTATCTTTCTGTTCGCGCCACTGGACAGCCCAGTAGGAGCGCCGGTGAGCAAGTGAGCCCAGCATCGTCCCCCTGCAGGCAGGAGTGCAAAGACACCTAGCACAGGTCTTGCCTACCACACGTCCCAGGTCTGGGCAGCGGGCTCGTTCCACAGTGGGCGTGTCCAGGTCAGACTCGACTTCTTACCAGCTTCTGAAGAAGTTTGATGCCTTGACATATCAACAGGGTGAAATGGCCTGGAACACAGTCTCACCGTGGAAGAAAACATATGCATTTTCCTGTGGTACTAATACCAGCACGCTTACATATGTGTATAAGACTGTATGGTTCGGTCATTCATTTTATTGAATTTATAAAGTTAAGTTGAAGAAGCTTCTCAAGCATTCTTAATTATGTATCTGTATGTAGACATGTGTGCACATACAACAACAACTACACAACGTGATTTTAGCATTCACTTTAGTCCCTTCATACCGGCTGTGAATAGATTCAAGGTCAGCACAGCAAAACCCCCCATTAAATAAGGGGCGCCTGGGGGGTTCAGTCAGTTGAGCGTCTGACTCTTGATTTCAGCTCAGGTCATGATCTCAGGGTCATGAGATCGAGCCCTGTGCTAAAGATTCTCTCTCTCCCTCTGTCACTGTTCTTCCCTCACCCTGTGTGCTATAAATAAAAAATAAATAAATAAATAAATAAAGTCTCAAAAGAAAGAGAGTAACTTAAATGAGACAGAAACTTATTTGTCTCACACATTAAGTCTCCAAGTAGGTAGTCCAAATCCAATGTTTCCGCTACTTCCTAAAATCTTCAGTGACCCACGTTGCTCCTATTTTGCTGCTTTATCAAATGTGGCCTTCAATCCCAAAGCCACTTCATGGTCCAGTGTGGCTGCTCCAGCCCCAGTCATCACATCATGAGCTCATTCCAGACAGCAGAAGCACGGAAGGGAAAAGCATGCCTTGGCATCTGAAGGACCTTTTCCAGAAGTTATTCGTACATCACCCTCCGTTGGCCAGAATTCAGTCATATAGCCACACCAAGGCAGCAAAGGATGCCGCAGACTACAGGAGTCTTTATTCTGCATAGCCATATAAATTAGGATGGAGTTCAGTGTCTCTATTCCCAAAAGAAGGAGAGGACAGCTAGCAGGCTTTGCCTCCCCTTCTCACCAAGGAATCATTGAGACCTCTAGTGAGATGTGATACAGTCCAGGGCAGCCCTTCCAAATTCCTATTTCTTCTCATCCCAGCTGTGGGATGAGTCTCCTCTGTGTTCCCTGGGGAACCCTGTCCATGCAGGTGGGCACTGAAATGACATTTCCCTGTATTTTCAAGAGAGAGGAATGGGGGAACTTGGTTCTTAACAACCATTAGAGGCATGCGGGTTGTAATGCCCGGGAAGGGCTGAGCTGGCTTGGAGGACCCCACAAAAGGCAGATTCTGGTGATTTCTGTTCCTGAATCAGCAGCATCAAGTAGATTTTTTCGGCTTTCTTTTCTGTGCATTCTTTCTAAAGTGAAAACTGTAGTTGTTGCTTATTGCCAGGAAATGGTTTCCTGTCTTCTGCTTTCTCTTTCTGTCTCCATAGTTTGAACGGCTAAAATGGTGACATGGGCTGGTCTGGCTTTTGACAGAAAGAGAGTAGCTTCTAGGTGGTGGAGCGCCAGGAACAGGCCCTCTTGCTTTGCTGTGACTGGCTCAACTAATCAAACATCCCTCCCTATCTTGTAAATTTCTTCTGTAATCAGTATGTATGTATTATATATAGTCTATCTCCCCACCTGCTCCTTAGCTTTCCAGAATCAGCTGGGCGGACTTCGAATTCCAGACAGAACTGAAAAGGACACTGTTGCACCAACACAGAAATAGATCAAGTTTCCAAGTGTAGCAGTGACACCGCCTTTGTGCAGAAATTGCCAGAACGCCCCACCACAGCGCCACACTCCGCCGCAGCAGGGCTGGCAGCTCCAGCAACCCGTAGGTGGGTGATAGAAACCTCTCCTATCCCTGTTTTCCTAACCACCTAACCACCGAGTGGGGCGGGTCTAGCTCCCTCCAGGAAAGGCAGCTTGGAAGCTTGGAAGGCTTCCACCAGACCCCAGGGAGGGGGGAGGGCCTGGAAGATCGCCCAATCCCTGGACTCATTGTGGTCCCCACCCTGTCCCCTCAGGGGCTGTACCCTAAGTGGCTCCACAGTATGCAAGCCCTGAGGGCTTATATTCAGTCTCAGTGGCTGAGGGAGGGGACTGAAGTTTGGAGCTCTGGATTCTAGCTCTGGCAAATTAGTAATAGGTTCTGTAAGAAGTCCTTTCTTTTCCAAAATTTTCACTGGGTGAAGAAAAAAACACCCTATTCTTTTCTTTTTTTCTTTTTTTTTTAAAGATTTTATTTATTTATTTGACAGAGACAGCCAGCCAGCGAGAGAGAGAACACAAGCAGGGGGAGTGGGAGAGGAAGAAGCAGGCTCCTAGCGGAGGAGCCTGATGTGAGGCTCGATCCCAGAACGCCGGGATCACGCCCTGAGCCGAAGGCAGACGCTTAACCGCTGTGCCACTCAGGCACCCCCTATCCTTTTCTTAAGGTCTAGATTTTCCCAAGAAATTTGAAGCCTTTGTTTTACATTATTGTGTTGCGGCATTTCTACATAGAAATACCCCCCTGATACATTTCTCCCATTTCCAGGGCTTTGATGTCAATTCCCTGTCAATTAACTTCATCTCAGCCTTTGTCACCAGAACTGCTTCTTAGTGTGGTGGTCCTGTTTTCTGACCCCCAAATCAGGATTCATTATCTAATACACGTTTAGACAACAAATAGTTTGTAAACAGAGACTCATCTGGAAAATCTGGGACGTTTGGTGGACAGAGCTCTCAGGTCCCACTAACCAAGACTGTGATGTTTGGGGCTCTGCCCTGAGGCTGGAGCGAAAGTAACATTCATTGTGTCCTTGCCATGTTCCTGATGAGTGAGCGAAATGCTTGAAAGACAGCTCTTTGACAGAAATGTTGTTACTGGCCAAGGACTGGCAATGTGAAAGGACGACCGACATGCCACGTTGACCCTCCCCTCATCCTTCTCTAATTCAAAGTCTGGCAGCAAACGGAGCAGTCTTCCCAGAGCCCCGTGCAGCTGGGGATGACCCGGTAACATGCAGACGAATGTGATGGATCCAAGCATTTCTGAAATTTCTTCTCCTCCAGAGAAGATAGTGAAGCTTCACAGCAGAAGGCTTTGTCTTTTCTGCCTTCACCCTACCCGGCCTTCAGACAGCAAGCCTGGGGGGGCGGAATGAGAATGAAGGGTACAAATCAAAGATGGCGGAAAAGGAAAGGAGAGCCTGAGTCCTTGATGCTGCCTCGGAGCCATCCCACCAGCCCTGTAGTGTGCTCCCTGGGACTTCTGGCTGTGTGAGATGAATAACACCCTTTCTGTTTAAGCCTGGGGTCATTGTAGCAACTACATAATTTGTTTTCACCAAGGGAGTCCAGGGTCCAAAAGATTGTCTCTTGCTCCATCCACATAGCCCACGGTGATACTACTGGGGGTTCAAGTGTGTCCAAATTCTGTGCTTGCACTGAGCCTGCATGTTCTTTTCCTCCTTAGGAACTAGAAATCTGGAGTTTTCCAGGGGCTCAGGAGCTTCCTGAGGCAATCTTACCAGTTTTTTACCAGTTCTCACCTTATTCCCCTATAGTCTGTGACTTCAGCTTTCCCAAGGAAGCACCGTTTAGAAACTTCCAGGAGTGGTTGGGCAGATCTCTCCCTACCAGTGTGCCCCAGGGAAGGCAGATATCCCCAATCCTAGCTGTGCTTACAGCAGGGAATCTCCCTTTCCCTTTACTAATCCCATGGTGTATACTTGGGTGTGGCCTTCAGGGGAGTGTCTCTCTTCTCAGGAGAGGAGCCCAGTTTTTGGTTACCTTGAAAGAACTCTTGCTACCTTTTCAAAAATCCCTCAGCGTTCCACAGGCAAGGCTGAACCCTTGGTAATGATCTCTCCATGCACCTTGAAATAGGTCAGTGTATTCAAATCCTCTGGGCCCTGTCTGTGTGGGTCCTATCAGCAGTTGAGCTGAGGAGGCCTATCTATGTCACGTCAGGTCTTAGGGGTTCCTGACCTCCAGCTCTGTCACTGGTCATCCCAGTATTCATATCAGGAGGTTGTCTGTCCACACACAATGTCCTCCTCTCCGTAAAGGCCCTTGGGAAAAATATGTTTCAAAGTCTGATGATAGGAAGAAATGCTTTTCCCCTGAGGAACTGACTGGATTATATCTCATGGACAGTGGGTTATATTTTCCTGACTGACTTATTTAAAAGGTGACTCTGTGCCCAACTAGTGTTTCACTAATTCTTTTTGTTCCTATTTTCCCTTCACTTTGATTTATTTTTTAAATTCTGTTATACATGTATTTTCAGAGGCCACCTGAAATCCCCTTTTTGTGAGAGTGGTATGTAAATAAATAAAATTCCACTCACCTCAGGAACTAAGATGCTCCTTTTTCCATTGCCAACCTTCCTCCAATCTAGAAGGGTCTCCTGGCACCATCCGAAATTCTACTAAGTTAATGAGAGCTTGTCCATCGCTCACACAGGCTAAAGCCAGTATCAGCTGAGAGTTCTGGATCTAAGAAAAAAAATCTGAAGACACCTTGTCAAAAAGAAAGATGGACACAGGCTTCTCAAATGCAATTAAGTGTTTTGACAGGCAATTATTTTTTTCATTCAACCGGATGTAAACATTCACCGCTTGGCGGTGGGTTTGCAGGTCAACACTCTTATCTGTGGAGTGCCTGTCTCTCTGACACCTAGCAACTCCGGCCCCTGGGCCTCGGAGATTAGAGACAGAGGCAGGGGTGTCGCCAAGCGGGACTGCCGGCAGCCTGAGCCCAGGAGAGGCTGGAAGAGTCACCATCTTTGCCAAGTGACCCTGCCATGGAGGTGGGTTTTCAAGATGTGTGGTGGGGACCCTGAGATTTTCAGAGTGGATCTCAATGTTAAATGAGGGGAGACATAAGACGGACAGAGATCTTGATGTGATTCCCATTATCCATATCTTCTGTCAAGAGCATCTCGGCTTTCCATTGTAAATGGGACCATGTTCTTTTTAGCGAAATGATGTTGTGGGATTCTCTGTTTCTCTTTCTAATGTGGTGGGCTATTTAGGCATGAACGCTTGGGACAGTATTTAAGATGCTCTTTGTGTTTTCAGTTGATAATACTTACCTTCAAACTGAAATATTGCCAAGGAGACACTCCCTTGTTCTTGGGGCCATGGCTAATTTCACTTGCAATATTGTGGTGAATTGTACAAATAGTCACAAGGGCTTCTCCTTCCTATTATCTACACCCTTGCACGTGGTTTTGTAGCTCCTTCCAACAGGGGATGAAGTCTTCTTTCACCCCTTATGTTCTGGGCTGGCTGTGAGGCCCTCTTTAGCCAACAGGACAGTAGCAAATGTGACAGACTCAGAGACTTGAGAAGTGCTTGGCCCACTGCTATGCTTGGAGCCATTCTGTAACATGTTATAAACCCAAGCTAGCCTACTGGATGATGAGGGATGTCAATAACATAGCCCCTCCATTGCCGTTCTGCAGTTTCTAGAAGCCCACCCCACACAGCAACCGAGGCTGAATGGCAGTGGACAGATCACAAACATAGGAGTGAGTCCAGCCAAGTCCAGCAGGGAAGAACCAACCAGATTGGCAACCCACACCATCATGTGCTAATAAATGGTAATTATTTAAATAACTGAGGTTTGGAGTGGTTTGTTACATAGAAAAACTTGACTAATTCAAATATTCAGACCGTCACCTGGAAAAGAAAATTGCAGCATGAGTTTTTTTAAACCCCATGCTATAGGATACCTTGGCTGTCTTCATTGAAACGTAAGGTGTCTTGTCTGGTGTCCAGGACAAAGAAGTAATATTTAAACATTATGTATATGATTGTGTCTCCTCTTTTCATGGAAAACTGAAACTCTGTATCCATTAAACACCAACTCCCCTTTCCCTTTCCCCCAGCCCGTGGCCAACACAATTCGGCTTTCTGTCTCTATGGTTCGTCTACTCTAAGTACCTCTTGTAAATGGAATCATACTGTATTTGTCTTTTTTCATGACTGCCTTGTTCCATTTAGCGTAATGTCCTCAAGGTTCATTCATGTTGCAGCCTGTGTCAGAATCTCTCTCCTTTTTACAGCTGAGTGATATTTCATCACGCGGATATACTACATTTTGCTTCTCTATCATCATCACTGGACCCTGACATTGCTTTCCCTTTTCGGTTATTGTGAATAATGCTGTATGAATATGTGTGCAAATATCTCTTTAAGACTTGTTTTCAGTTCTTTCGAGTATATACCCAGAAGTGAAATTGCTAGATCATATGGTAGTCCTATTTTTCATTCTTTGAGGTATTGCCATACTGTTTTCCACAGCGACTGTACCAGTTTACATGCCCACCGACAGGGCACGAGCATTCTAACTTCTCCACATCCTCGCCAATACTTGTCACCAGCAGGGATCTTTTTTCTCTCTCGATAGCGGTCATCCCGGTGGGTGTGAGTTGGTATTTCATTGTAGTTTTGATTTGCATTTTCCCGATGCTAATTTCCTTTGTGATGTTGAACCTCTTCTCAGGTGCTTATTGGCCAAATGCAGAAATGTTCTTTGGAGGAATGTCTATTCTAGTCCTTTGTACATTTTCTCATTGAGTTTTAGGAGTTCTCTATATATTCTAGATATTAATTCCTTATCATAGGATTTGCAAATATTTCATCCAATTTCCTGGTTGACAAGGGTCTGCTGACATTGTCTTGCATTGCACAACATTTCTACATTTTCATGAACTTGAATTTGTCTATTTTTTCTTTTGTTGCCTATGCCTTTGGTATCATAGCCAATATATCATTGCAAAAACAATGTCAGGAAACTTTTTCTTTTTTAAAGATTTTATTTATTTATTCGACAGAGACAGAGACAGCCAGCGAGAGAGGGAACACAGGCAGGGGGAGTGGGAGAGGAAGAAGCAGGCTCCTAGCAGAGGAGCCTGATGTGGGGCTCGATCCCAGAACGCTGGGATCACGCCCTGAGCCGAAGGCAGACACTTAACCGCTGTGCCACCCAGGCGCCCCATGAAACTTTTGTCCTACGTTTTCTTCTAAAATTTTTATGGTTTTAGGACTCACATTTAGGTTTTTAATCTGTTTTAAATTAATTTTTGTACATGGCATTAGGCATTCTTTTGTGTGTGAATATCCAGTTTTCCCAGCACCATTTCTTGAAAAGACTATTCTCTTCCCACTTCATGGTCTTGTCACACTTGCCACAAATCACTTGACCATATATACAAGGGTTCGTTTTGGGGCTTTGATTCTAGACCATTGGCCTATATGTCTGTCTTTATGCCAGGACCACACTGTTTTGATTACTATAGCTTTGTAGTAAGTTTTGACGTCAAGAAGAATGAATCCCCCAGGGTTGTTCTTCTTTGTAAAGACTGTTTGGGCTATTGGGTTCCCTCGATTCCTGGAATCCCTAAGATTCCATATGAATTTTAGGATAGGTTTTCCTATTTCTGCATAAAATATCTTTGGAATTTTGATAGGGATTGCACTGAATCTGCAGATTACTTTGGGTAGTGTTTACATCTTAACATTATTAAGTCTTCCAGTCCATGAACATGGACTATGTTTCCATTTATTTATGTCTTCTTTAATTTCTTTCAGCAATGCTTTGTAGATTTTATTGGACAAGTGTTCACCTCCTTGGTTAATTGTTAAGCATTTTATTCTTTTTGATGCTATTGTCAATGGAATTTTCATAATTTTCTTTTCAGATGCTGAGTTTTGCTTATTGAGGATTTTTTGGTCAGTGCTCCTAAGGTGTATTTGTCTGTAGTTTTCTTTTCTTGCAGTGACTTAGGCGTTGGTACCAGAGTAACACTGTCCTTAGGGAATGAGTTAGGAAGTGTTCACTTCTCTTCAATTTTTTGGAAAAGTTTGAGAGGATTGGTGTCAGCCTCTAAATGTTTGGTAGAATTCACCAGTGAAGCCATCTGGTCCAGGGTTTTTTGTTTGTTTGTTTGTTTGTTTGTTTGTTTGTTTAGAGAGGGAGTGTGAGAGTGGTGGTTGGGGGGAGGGAGAGGGAGAGAGAGATAGGGAGAGAGGGAGAGGGAGAGAGAATCTTAAGCAGGCTCCGTGTTCATCATGGAGCCTTGGGGCTCGATCTCATAACCCTGAGATCATGACCTGAGCCAAAAACCAAGAGTCAAATTCTTAACTGACTGAGCCACCCAGGCACCCCCAGAGCTTTTCTTTTTGAGGAGATTTTTGATTACTGACTCAATATCCTTATAGTTCAAGGTTCATTCAGATTTTATATTTCTTCAAAATTCAGACTTGGTAGGTTTTGTGTTTCTAGGAATTTGTCCATTTCATCTAAGTTATCCAATTTGATGACATACAGTTTGTTTATAGTACTTCTTATCATCCTTTTCATTTCTGTAGAATTGGTAATAACGTCCTCACTTTCATTTCTGATTTTAGTAATTTGAGTCTTCTCTCTTTTTCCTTAGTCCTTCAATCTAAAGGTTTGTCAATTTTGTCGATCTTTTCAAAGAAGTAATTTTTGGTTTTGTTGATTCTTTCTATTGTTTTCTATTCTCTATTTCATTTATCTCTGCGCTAATCCTTATTGTTCCCTTCCTTCTGCTAGATTTGTTCTTTTTCTACTCCTTATGTTGTAAAGTTAGGTTGTAGATTTGAGGTTTTTCCTCTTTTTTAATGTAAGCTTTTATAGCTCTTAATAAAAGCTGTGTCCCATAAGTTCTGGCACGTTGTGTTTACATTTTCATTTGTCTCTAAGTATTTTCTAATTTCCTTTGTGATTTCTTCCTCATACTATTGGTTGTTTAAGAATGTGTTGTTTACCTTCAGAGTGTAGGAATAGAGGGTACATCTCTCAATCTCATAAAAGCCATCTATGAAAAGCCTACAGCAAATATTATTCTCAATGGGGAAAAGCTGGAAGCCTTTCCCTTAAGATCAGGAACACGACAAGGATTCCCGCTCTCGCCATTATTATTCAACATAGTACTAGAAGTCCTTGCAACAGCAATCAGACGACAAAAAGGGATCAAAGGTATCCAAATCGGCAAAGAAGAAGTCAAAATGTCTCTCTTCGCAGATGACCTGATACTCTATATGGAAAACCCAAAAGAATCCACTCCCAAACTATCAGAAGTTATAGAGCAATTCAGTAATGTGGCGGGATACAAAATCAATGCTCAGAAATCAGTTGCATTTCTATACATGAATAACGAGACTGAAGAAAGAGAAATTAGGGAATCCATCCCATTTACAATAGCACCAAAAACCATACGTTACCTTGGAATTAACTTAACCAGAGACATAAAGGACCTATATTCTAGAAACTATAAATCACTCTTGAAAGACATTGAGGAAGACATAAAAAGATGGAAAGATATTCCATGCTCATGGATTGGAAGAATTAACATAGTTAAAATGTCCATGCTACCCAGAGCAATCTACACTTTCAATGCTATCCCGATCAAAATACCGAGGACATTTTTCAAAGAACTGGAACAAATAGTCCTTAAATTTGTATGGAAACAGAAAAGGCCCCGAATCTCCAAGGAACTGTTGAAAAGGAAAAACAAAGCTTGGGGGCATCACAATGCCGGCTTTCGAGCTGTACTACAAAGCTGTGATCACAAAGACAGCATGGTACTGGCACAAAAACAGACACATAGACCAATGGAACAAAATAGAGAACCCAGAAATGGACCCTCGGCTCTTTGGGCAACTAATCTTTGATAAAGCAGGAAAAAACATCCGGTGGAAAAAAGACAGTCTCTTCAATAAATGGTGCTGGGAAAATTGGACAGCTACATGCAAAAGAATGAAACTTGACCACTCTCTCACACCATACACAAAAATAAACTCCAAATGGATGAAAGACCTCGATGTGATACAGGAATCCATCAAAATCCCAGAGGAGAACATAGGCAGCAACCTCTACGACATCGGCCAAAGCAACCTTTTTCATGACACATCTCCAAAGGCAAGAGAAACAAAAGATAAAATGAATGTATGGGACTTCATCAAGAGTAAAAGTTTCTGCACAGCCAAGGAAACAGGCAAAAAAAACTAAGAGGCAGCCCACGGAATGGGAGAATATATTTGCAAATGACACTACAGATAAAGGACTGGTATCCAAGATCTACAAAGAACTTCTCAAACTCAATACACGAGAAACAAATAAACAAATCAAAAATGGGCAGAAGATATGAACAGACACTTTTCCAGTGAAGACATACAAATGGCTAACAGACACATGAAAAAATGTTCAAAATCATTAGCCATCAGGGAAATTCAAATCAAAACCACACTGAGATACCACCTTATGCCAGTTAGAATGGCAAAAATGGACAAGGCAAGAAACAACAATTGTTGGAGAGGATGTGGAGAAAGGGGATCCCTCCTACATTGTTGGTGGGAATGCAAGTTGGTACAGCCACTTTGGAAAACAGTGTGGAGGTCCCTTAAAAAGTTAAAAATTGAGCTACCCTATGACCCAGCCATTGCACTACTGGGTGTTTACCCCAAAGATACAGACATAGTGAAGAGAAGGGCCATATGCACCCCAATGTTCGTAGCAGCATTGTCCACAATAGCTACATCGTGGAAGGAGCCGAGATGCCCTTCAACAGATGACTGGATTAAGAAGTTGTGGTCCATATATACAATGGAATATTACTCAGCTATCAGAAAGAACGAGTTCTCAACATTTGCTGCAACATGGACGGCACTGGAGGAGATAATGCTAAGTGAAATAAGTCAAGCAGAGAAAGACAACTGTCATATGATTTCTCTCATCTATGGAATATAAGAACTAGGATGATTGGTAGGGGAAGAAAGGGATAAAGAAAAGGGGGTAATCAGAAGGGGGAATGAAGCATGAGAGACTATGGACTATGAGAAACAAACTGAGGGCCTCAGAGGGGAGGGGGGTGGGGGATTGGAATAGACTGGTGATGGGTAGTAAGGAGGGCACGTACTGCATGGTGCACTGGGTGTTAATACGGAACTAATGAATCATCGAACTTTACATCGGAAACCGGGGATGTACTGTATGGTGACTAACATAATATAATAAAAAATCATTAAAAAAAAAAGAGAATGTGTTGTTTAATTTACACAAGTTTGTGAATGAGCCGGTTTTCCTTTTGTTATTTATTTCTGACTTCATCCCATTTTAGTCAGAGGAGACATTTTGTATGACACGTATCTTTTAAAATCTATTGAGACTGAATTTGTGCTCAAACAAATGATCTATCCTGGAAACTGTCAGGTGTGCCCTGGAGAAGAATGTGTAAGCTTTTGTTGTTGTAGAGTGTTCTGGATATGCCTGTTAGATCTAGTTGGTTTATTGTTGTTTACATCCCCTGTTTTCCTACTTAACTCTGTCTGCTTGTTCTATCTATTATTGAGAACGGATGGAGTATAGTAGTCTCCAACCATTATTGGAGAACTGTCTATTTCTCCCTTCAATTCTGTCAGCTTTGCTTCCTGTATTTTTATGGTCTGGTTATTAGGTGCGTACGTCTTTATATAGTTATATCTTCTTGCTGTGTTGAACATTTTACTAATATAAAATATCCTCTTCTTTGTCTCATAAACTTTTTAAATGCAAAGTCTATTTTGTCTGTTATTAATATTCCCATTTTGTTCACACATCATTTTATTGACTTTCTCCACATTTTCCTTTGGTTTTTTGAGCTTTTTTTATACAGTTATTTGAAAGTCTTGGTGTCGTATGTCTGCCATCATGTTGTTTTTAGGGACATTTTCTTTCTTTTTTTAAAAAAGATTTTATTTATTTATTTGACAGAGAGAGACAGCAAGAGAGGGAACACAAGCAAGAAGAAGTGAGAGGAGGAAGCAGGCTTCCCACCGAGCAGGGAGCCCAATGCGGGGCTTGATCCCAGGATCCTGGGATCATGACCTCAGCTGAAGGCAGATGCTTAATGGCTGAGCCACCCAAGAGCCCCATTTAGGGACATTTTCTATTGATTGATTTATTTTTTTCTCCTTTGAATAGGTCATACTTTTCTGGGGGTTTTTCCCTCGATGTATCTTGGATTTTTTTTATTATTTCAAACTGGACATTTGGATCTAAGAACAAGTTAACTCTAGATATCAGATTCTTTCCCTTCTGTGGGGTTTACAGTTTGTTGTTGTTGTTTATTGCATTTAGTTGTTATAGGCTGTATCTGTGCCAAGGGTCAGCCTGGGGTGTAAACTTGAGGACTTCCTAGGTCCTTTCTGAACCTGTTTTTTGCCCTGGGCAAGCGTCGACATTTTGTAATTTTCCTCATATATGGAGTTGCTTTTGAATGTCCTACTCTTTAATGCCTGACTCCCAAAGGATAAAAAAAAGAAAAATGAAGAGGGGGAGAAATGCACTGGCTCTTTCAATTCCCTAGAAGTCACTGCAGCTGGAGGAGGAGGGGCTTGCAACAGGAAGGAGAGGTGCAACCACAATGACTAGCTGCCTCTTTGTCCCCACCTCTGTGATCGGAAGCACCAACCAGCAATCCGGCACACAGACTCCCGGTTTTGGAGTTCAGGGTTCTTTTTTCCCCACCCTGGCTCGTCCATACTGTGTGGAGGCTGCTTCTGGAACACAATGTATCACTCCTGCCACAGGGCTGGGGGTGGGAGAGGAGTAGTGGCTCCTGTGCTAAGAGCTGAAATTGACCAAAATTAACGGCAATTTACCATCCAAGCCTTCCCCTGGAAGTGGGGAGCCTTCTATAGACTTCAGAGTTCCGAAATAGTCACATCAGACAGATTCAGCCAGTGTCATTGTCTTGGTGGGGAGACAGATTCCTGATGTTTCTTAATCTGCCATCATCCCATAATCCTCTCCCAGCAGTTTTAATATTGGCTGTCGGCTCTGAACAAGTGGTTACAACCTTCTGATCTGTGCTTATATTTCCATTTGTTACAAAATTACAGAGTACCACAGTCTCCTTTGGTTCCCATCAATCCAAGAACTTTGGGAAGAGGCTGCTAATTTTCCTCCAGGATCCTTTCTTAGCTTTTCAAGGATTGGAGCCAGAATGCCTGATAATTCAAATGTCACTCCACGACTCATTAGCTGCGTAAACTTGGGGGCAAAGTACCGGATATCTCTCTGCCTGTGTTTTCTCATTTGTAAAATGGGAATAACACCAGTATCTCCCTTTTAAAGGGAGATTAAAAGAGATAAAACAGTCAAAGTTGGCCATCCAAAAAAAAAAAAAAAAATCAGTCACATGAAATACAGGCGAAAGTTTTTGCAAGGTTAGTGAAATGACAGGAAAGTCTGTGCAGAGACCTGGCTGGAGTTTTGAGGATTGGGCCGTGCAATCTCAACTCTCCTTGGTCCTGGTCATAACTGACATCACAGGATACCATCCAATAGCTCGAAAGCTTCAAGGGGGGCAATTTAGAGTCCTGTGTATGGCTACATTTTATGGGGTCGTGGTAGCAATTCCAGGAATCTCCCAGTTAGTTGGTGCCCATTTCATCAGCCTGATCCAGAGAGATTGGGCAGAGATAATTCTAAGAAGGCTGGGATCTGACCTCTGATCCTTCAACTTCAAGAGGTGGGGCTGCCTGCTCTTTCCCTCCTTAGTCTCTCTCTCCCTCTCATGCCCTCATTAAAAAGGACGTCTTTCCTTTCCCCTGCAGTTTTTAAAGTCCAGACTATAGTGCTAAGCTCTCTTCACCCATGCCTATGAGGGCCGTTCCCTTGAGGAGTGGCAGATCACCAAGATAGGAGCGTGGGTCTCTGGAGAACCTTGTGGAGCAACGTGGAGCCACGTCCAGGAACACCTGTCAGTTTGGATTTTTACGCAAGAGAAATAAATATCTATCTTATTTAAGCTAATGTTATTCTGATCTCTGTCAGCCAAACCAATATCCTACCCCAGCCCTGTTCCCATATTTAATGGCAGTTTGCGAGTAAGTAGTGAGACAGGACGGACTAGTTTCCTACTGCTGTAGCAAGTCACCACGATTTAGCGGCTTAAAACAACACGGATTTAGTCTCTGACAGTCTGGAGGTCCGAAGTCTTAAAATCAAGGTTCCGGCAGGGCTTTATTCATTCTGGTGGCTCTAAGGGGAAATGTGTTTCCTTGCCTTTTCCAGCTTCTAGAAGCTACTTGCATTCCTTAGTTCTTGGCTCCTTCCTCCATCCTCAGAGCCAGCTGTGGCATATCGAGTCCCCACATCACATCACCCTGACCTTGCTTCCAGCATCACAACTCCCTTGGACTCTCCTCTTCTGCCTCCTTCTTCCACTTATAATGACCCTGGTGACTACATTGGGTTTACTCCAATAATCCAGAATAATCTCTCCATCTCAAGGTCATCTGATTAGCAAATTTCGCTCCTCTGCAACCTTGATTCCTTTGCTATGTGACCCAGTGTATTCCCAGATTCCAGGACGTGGACATCCGTGGAGGCCATTATTCTCCCTGCCACACTGGGCAAACTCTACCCTTGCTTTAAGAACCCCTTCTTCCTCACATGCACGGAGGCTTGGAATTTTAACTATTATTTATTTATTTGAAAGAGAGAGAGTGATTGAGAGAGAGAAAGCACAAGCAGGAGAAGGGAAAGAGGGAGAGGGAGAAGCAGACTCCGCACTGAGCAGGGAGCCTTACGCAGGGCTCGATCCCAGGACTCCACGATCATGACCTGAGCTGAAGGCAGATGTTTCACCAGCTGAGCCCCCCAGGCGCCCCAGGAAGCTTGGAATTTTAATGTCAAAGCCATTCCTACTTGTCAAAGTGCCCCTATAGAAGATACCAGTGAACCTTCAAGACCCTTTAATTATTTAGCTCCTATAATTCTGACTTCCATATTCTAAGTAACTTTAGTATACAGAGTTACAACCCACACAAGCCAGTATACATGAGATCATATTTTCCTCCACGACTCATAGTCCTTCAGCCCCCAGACTTGTAAAGGGTATTTTTTTATTATTATTATTTTTTTTTATTGGTAGTCTCTGCTGTAAGCTGTCTACAAGCTCGGAATCTTCAGCTCTCTCGAACTAGTATTAGAGTCCAGGTCACACAGCTGTCAGTAGAGAGGCACAAATTGAACCAGGTTGCTTCTTTCGAAATCCTAAGAATTCCATCTGCATTCTTGAAAACCCACAGTGCTTATGTGTCAGAATGATATTGTGGAAGAAGTATGTACTTCTGGGACTGAGAGAACTGAGTGGAAACCCATCTCCGTGATTTATTATTCGTGTGACCTTTAGCCCGTTTCTTAAACTCTCTCAAGCTCCGTTTCTTTACCTGCAATATATTTTTCACATACATTGTAGAGTTGTTTTGAGGATTGCTGACGGCATAATAAAACCACTCTCAGAGCCCATGTTCGGCAAGTGGTGGCTATTGTTACTGTTTATTCTCCAAGTGTGTATGTGAACCCAATGGAACAGCGTTATCGTCCACACTGGTCTCTGCAATGAGTTCAAAGGAGTGTAAAAAAACATTACCTGACATTTGAGGCACTTGGCACACACTGGTGACTTGCCATGCAAACCAAAGAGGGATGTAAATCACCTTGACCAGCTTGTTTTTCTAGGCTTTCGTTTACTAATCTAAAAAAAAAAAAAAAAAAAAGTCATCAGCTAGTTTAGGTGATCTTCAAAGTTTCCCGTGCTGGCATTCTGTGGCTTGAAGAAGCATCCTGTCTGTGAGTAGATAGGACTAACCGTGAAATAAATAGGACTTTGACCAACTGAACATACCAGCTATGTGTGAATTTCCAAAGATAGGTGCAAAGAATGAAAAGTTACCATGTCCGGTTCTGACCTCAGGACCTTACGAACAATGTAACTGTCATTCAACCACACTGCTTTTACGCGTCCTTTGGACTCCCGGTCTATCTTTGGCCCCAAAGACACCGTGAACCGGAACAAAATGGCAGGCAGCTGACTTGAAGAGAAACTGCACACAAAACACATAGGAGGCAGTCCCTCCAGCCATGAAAATGGGCCAAAAAGGAAGCGTTTAATACAATTGACTTAGCATGGAGCTAAATTATAGCCCCTGGAGTTCCAGCAGTGCTGAGCTGGCCATCCGACACTAATGAAAATCAGCCATTTGTTCCCAATATTTTCTGATACATTTTGGGTTTTGTCCTTCTCTTTGAGAAATAACGGGAGGATTTCAGCTTGGGTGCCGTTGTATTCAAGGCTTTCTTTGAATGTGCAATTGTCTACCAGATCACAGCTAGAACAAATGATATGTCAACCAATGATTTCATAACAGAACTAATTTCCATTTGAAGAAAGGGACGAAAGGTGGCAACGCATTCCTTCTCGGGAACATCCTCTCCTGCAAAGTGATGGGCTCCGGTACAAAGCTTAGGCAGATCAAGCCCAGAAACAGCCAAAAGAGACAGGTTGTGAATTAGAGGCTGCCCACGGTGACAGCTCCCTGACGGAATAAGAAGGGCTGGAAAGACGAGCCTGGGGAGGGCGACTGACATCTGTTCGTGTAAGTACTAACAGGAGAGCCAGCAAACTCAAACTCCCTGGAAAATAAAGAGCCCACGTCTGACCCACAACGAGAGAGGAGGTCGTCATAAGTGTGGGCCTTGAAGAGTTTGGGAATTCAGAGCTCTTCATTGGTAGACATGCACAAAAAATGCTAGCTGATAAATATTTTCAGATTACCTATTAAATCAACCCTGTTGGGTTGTCTCTGGGTATCCCACAGGGAGGGAGGCCCTGCTATCAGAAATGGCCTGCCCAATGTCCGGATAAAGATGGTAAAAATAGAGAAACAAAACAGGTCTCATGGATTCTCTTCTACATCTCATTCTAATTCTCTTCCAGTTAGCAGTGACAGGAGTTGATCAGAAACTATTTCTTAAGGAATTCATTATAGAAACAACTGCTATTTCCCTGTCTTTGGGGTTTTGCCTCTTCTGTGACCCAAATTGTCACCTTTTATTTTTGTTGAGGTGTTTCCAAAGGGAGATGTAGAAACAGCTGAGCACATTTTAGAGTTTTACTTTTAAAACAATTGCATCGGCTCTTTTCTTTCTCGGTTGGCAGTGGGATTAGATTGGGACAGGAGCAGGAAGCTTCCAGCTCGCTGAAGGTCAGCAGGAATCCACAAAATTGGCCTCTTTCTTTCTAGCCCTTCTTCCCCAGGTCCCAGGGCACGCACAGAAGTTTATTTATGTGATTCTTAGTTTTTTAGCAGTCTTAAAGAAAGGTGCAATTGGGTAAGAGTGAAAATACCAACGTTTTGAAAGTTTGCTTTTCGCGGAGTTGATCACCAATAAATATTTATTTGATAAGAGAAAGTAAGGCAAGAACAGAAAGAGAAAACAGAGAGGAAGGAAGGAAGGAAGGAAGGAAGGAAGGAAGGAAGGAAGGAAGGAAGGAAAGAAGGAAGGAAGGAAAGAAGGAAGGAAGGAAAGAAGGAAGGAAGGAAGGAAGAGGGAAATAGAGTCAGGGAGGGCGGGAGGGGAGGGGCAAGGGAGCTGGGGAGCTTCCTACTTAAATGTAACTGTTTCTAATCACCATCTAATGTAATTCAGGTATTATTTTAAGACAATCGTTTTCAATCTAATCAGAGCCACATTTTATGCTGGAAGCCCAGTGGACTCAGGCTTGACTCAGTTCTGAGTGTTTTTTTTTTTTTTACTATTTAAAATCTTTAAAGGTTTTTAAGGGAGCAGCAGAGAGAGAGGGAATCTCAAGCAGACTCCCCGCTGAGCGCAGGGCCTGACTTGGAACTCAATCTCAGGACCCTGAGATCACAACCTGAGCCAAAATCAAGAGTTAGATGCTCAACTGACTGAAACACCCAGGCACCCCAATTTTTTTTTTAAAGTATCTTTAAGGGATGCCTGGTGGCTCAGTCAGTTAAGCATCTGCCTTCAGCTCAGGTCATGATCTCAGGGTTGTGGGATCGAGTCCTGCATTGGGCTCCTTGCTCAATGGGGAGCCTGCTTCTCCCTCTCCCTCTACCCCTCTGACCTTCCATGTGGAGAGCTGCACGAGAGCCTGAAAGACAATTATATTCATCACTTTGGTTTCTTAGGAATTATTGAGACATAGCATTATTTTTACCAACTTAGTGTCTTTACGACCTATTCATGGACAGTGGCGCGAACACAGCCAATGATTTGATAATATTTGTGAATCAAAAGCTGACACGCATACACGTATAAACAGACACGCTGGCACGCATCTTACCTGCTTCTGGGACGATCCGTGGGCCGGCAAAGGCACGCAGGGGCCCAAGGAGCCACACGCAGCTCCCCCGGAGGGGACTCCTACCTAACCCTGCAGGCAATTCTTGACAAGGTAAATCACGGTCTGCGAAACCAAATGGTTTAGTGACTATTGCTTTGTTGGTGAGGACACAGGAGAAGCAGCTCCTTGAGATCTGTCACAGCAGGCCTCTGCTTGAACTGGAGGGAAGCGGAAAAGTGGAGGGTCTGTCTCAGATGTCCCTGGAGTCAAGATGCCCACATATGGCTCACACCGGGCATCTCAGGGAAGACGGGAAAGGGGGTGGCAGGAAAGCAGATGTGGCCTCGGGGGTTGAGAGGAGGAGGCTGGACCTGAGCAAGAGGGAGGGAGGAGAGTCTGGCCCCCTGTCCTTGCGCTCTGTCCCTCCGGACCACTCCAGGCACGAGCAAGAGCAAGACCGACGAGGCGCTGCAGGGGAGACAGTGAGGCCTGCAGAAGGAGCCCAGGCTTGGCGGGCAGAGCTTCTGGATCTTCTGCTTCCTAGCAGTCTGACCTCACCCGAATCTGCAGCCAGCTCACAGAGGACCAGCAGAATGAAGCAAAAATAATGGAAGACAAACACCACCTCTGGAGATTCGGTTTGGTCAGAGAGCCCGTCTTGGAGAGCTGAGAGAGGCTCATGGTCAGGGGCTCCCCTGATGTCTTGCTGTTTGTCCTGGGACAAGTCACTTACTTCGAGAATCCTCCAGAATCCTCCAGAATCCTCATTTGCCAAGGAGCAAAGGTGGGAGCAATCTGCTCATCGGGAGGATTGGAAGAGGCGATGGAAGGAGAGTGCTAGTTCAGTGCCTGGAAGGCGAGATTGTGATTACAACCTAGCTCTGACAGGGCCCCTCATTTTCTGTCCTCAAGCGCTTACTTGGTCATTTATGGGGAACAATCAGAAAGTGGGGGAGCAGTTATGCAAATCACAAATTGCTCTATGGAGGGGAAAGTGGGGCTGGAATCCACTCTTAGAACTGCACCATCTGCCCAGATGCTCACACTTGGGGCATCTTTTTCTAAATTTGCACCATGGCACTCAATGGGTTAGCAGAGGCCTTGGAATGGAATCTGGGGCGGGGGGGAGGGCGGGGAACACGGTTCTGCCCCTTGAGCCTAGCCAAGTTTCAGGACAGTAAGGATGATTCTAAGTGGAACCCTCTTTTCCTGGGTGCCCCCAGCTTCCTGGGTCTCCCTGGCACAGCCCTAGCCTCGTTACTCCACTCCCATCCCATGCCTGCTGACTACAATGGAGGTAAGTCCAAGTTCTTGGCCAAGGAGACAGTCAAATCTCCAAGCAGATGTTGTAGCTTGGTCCACCACGGTTCCCTTCTACCACATGAGTGTGGGGACCCGCACGCTTCAGTCTATGTCTCTCAAACCAGCAGTATTTCCCTTCTCTACTCCTCTCTTCCAGGTCCCTCAGACTGGGGCCTCCAGCCCTTCTCCTAGGGGACCCACACTTTCCCCAAAGAGACGAGCTTCTGTAGCTCCCTCCTCAAGCTTGAAGCTACGGGTTCCGTCGATGGGCACGATTCCCTCCTTCAGGTGTTCTGCTCTAGGAAAGGGCGACGAGGAGGAGGGCTCAAGTCTCAGGAGTTGGGGGGAAGGTGCCATTTCTACCTATGTCCTGACAAGCCAGACGGGAGGCCGGTTACCTCAGGAACATGAGAAGAAGCGCAGGGAGGCTGGCATTAACTGCCTAGGGAGCAGCACAATCTCATTTTGTTATGGGAAAAGAACATTCCTTCTGTTCTCATGCATGGGACCTTGCCCTTGGGAAATAAAAACCCCGGCATTATTGGGCTAAGAGGTACTTGAGTCTTTCCTGGACCCGGCTTGGGCTCTAAATAATGCGGCAGCGAACAGGGTCCTCCAACTACTTACCATCATGGCAGGACAGCCCAGCTCACGCTAGCTTATATGTTTTTAGTTCTAAAATATTCTTCCTAGTTCATGGATTCTCAGTTTTTTCCCTATAAGTTTATCTGCCACTGTTATTCATGACAATCTGTCACCAATTCACAGTCCATGTTCTGAGAGAGTCTGGGAAAGATGGAGACTCTTCTTTCCCTGACGGTTCCAGAGAGATCACCTCAGGCAGAGGTCTAGGACTCTGCCTGTGAAGTAGAGCAGAGGAGCTGCCTCCTTCCTCTTCCATGGGCGTACGAACTAATGAGAGTGAGTCGCCGGAGAGGTGGGGGCTCCTCAGAAGACCATGTCCATGTAAGGATTTGGGCTGTTACGTTAAAATGGGCATGGAGGCTGTGTACTCTACTCATGTGATGCTATTTATGATACACTAGCAAGGCATTGTCTGGACCAAAGTTTGTGCTCACTTATGAATCATGCCCGTTTACCTTATACCCACTCTGCAGAATGCCCTGGAATGAGGTACATGTTAGGTGAGAAGAGAGAATCTCCTCAGGGATGAGGGGCATCCCATTTTTGGTAGACTTCTACCTCAGAGTACCCAGTGTACAGACCTTCCAGTTACCTTGGGTGGTCCCCTCAACACAGAATCTGGGCTTAGCCATGTGACCATCTTTGGCCAATGGCCACATGCTGAGGTGAACATGGATATAGGCACTAGAAAAGTAGCCCAGATGGTTTCTTAGGGGGAGATCAGAAAGCTTTTCGGCATCTTGCCATTTGCCAGCCAAGACGTCCTGCAAACCCACCTAAGTACCCTGGAGACCAACTGGGAAGGTATTGGCTGCAATTACCAGGTGACTTGGCCGGGGAAAGGATTGGGGCTACAGAGCTGCAAATAATTATTAGACATCGGAGACTCTGGAGTGGAAAGTGGATGGGCAGAAGCTGAAGTCAAGTTGTCATGCAGGCAAATGATGTGTTACCTTGTTAGTCAAGGTCCATTTAGTACATTCATTTCGGGTCACTAGACCCTGCGCACAAAAGTACTGGCCGGGGTCCATTGGAAGGTCAAGAGCTAGAGGAATGCCCCGATGAAGAGCGCTCCATCTTGACTGTGGTTGAGGGCTCTCCTATTCCTTCATTCATTAAATAAACAGTGACAAAATGAGTTGTTTCGGTTAAGGTATTCTGTGGAATCAAGATAGCGTAATGGTCTTGCGATGGGCAGATCTGCAAAGTTTATAACAATCGCTTCTCAGCCTCAGTAGGACGAGTGGTTCAGCAGTAGGTTTTGCCAGAGTATAAAGGAAAGTGACTAGCAGAAACTGGGTTTTGGGGCCAAACCCTACAGTCCCCCAATCATCAGTTTCTGATCAGCATGATGCACTTCCCTATAAGGGATCAAGGGGGGTTCTAGTTGCCATGAATCTGCACCAAAACTGGCCAGTTTGGAGACCAGTTGCCCCAGATTGTGTAATTGGCCAGCAGCAGTCCGACCCCCATTCGGGAATCCAAGGTGCTACATCCTTCCCTCGTGCTCACGAGACCCCAGGCAGTGAGGATGAGGGCTATTTCCTGGGTGCCCAACACTGCTGGTGGGGCAGGGGGCTTTTTAAAAGCACGAGGTCTGGCTCTCATGCTTCAGGACCTGGGTGGAGTTGACTTTCCAGATGGCAAACATCACTTCAGGCCGTTGGTGTAGCCTGTGGCAGGTGGATATGGAGATGAAGCCCTTTCCAGATGGGGAAAAGGTGTTTAGCAAATGGACAAAAGCGGGAAAGCTTACGGTGTGTTTGGAAGAACAGGAAGGAGTCTGGTTAGGAAGCCCAAAATCTTCGACTAGAGACGTAAATTGGGGTGTGATTCAGAGAGCTTGGAATTCAGGGTGTGGCATTTCTATTTCTAATTATTGCAATCTCTGGTTTTCTTCCTGGCATGAGAGGGATCCAGGTACGGATTGGGAGGGAAAGTACTCAGTTCAATTTCCACGTGTGAAGTTAGTTTTCAAGTCCACTGAACCGATCTCAGGGTAACAGATCCCAGAATAATTTCTTTAGTGGAAGGTGTGTCCAGAGCTGCACTCAATCCTTCCCCGCGCCCGTGAACACCCACGCATCTGAACCAGGAGAGACTGGGATCATTCTTCTTATCCTTGGTGAGTTCTGAACAGGCATAGATCCTTGACCTCTTCTCCAAGAGCCAGGGTAAGGTGGAAACCTTGACATTTGCTCAGTAAAGATTAGCTGGGGAGAGAAATGTAGGATGGAAAAGGATAAGACGGAGGTGACTCTAGGGCTTTTCACGCTATTTTTGGTAGCAGAGTCTTTTTTCTCCCTGTGAAATCTCGCACAGAAGCCCAGTGCTGGGTGAGGAAGACAGAGCTGCTCTGGGTGGGGTCGTGAAGGTTCTGCCTCGCCCTCCTCCCCTGGCGAGCCCTGTCATGACCCAGGCAGTGGCCTCTGAGGGGGTCTCAGTCTGGTTGTCCTCTTAGCAAAAGGAGGAACCCTTCGGGAATTTTATGCTTTAAAGTTCTATGACGTATTCAGCCTTAAAAGGAGGGAAATTCTGACACTCGCCACGATGTGGAGGAAGCTGGAAGACAGAATGCTGACTGAAATAAGCCGGTCAGAGAAGGCCCAAGACTGAATGAGGCCACTTCTGTGAGGTACCCAGAGGAGTCAAATTCATGGAGATGGAAAGTAGGATGCCACGTGGTGGCCAGGCACTGGGGGAGGGAGGGAAGGTGAGTTTGTGTTTCCTGGGTAGACGGCTTGAGTTTGAGAAGACGAGAAAGTTCTAGAGATGGGTGGATGGTGGTGATGGCTGTGCAGCAATGGGAATGTGCTTCGTGCTGCTGAACTTTACACTGGAACATGGTTAAGATGGTAATTTTCATGTTCTGTGTATTTTAACACAATAAAACAAATCTATGATTAAGAGTTGGTGAAGAATGTAAGGGAGTGACGGCCACAGTATCGCTTGAGATTGTCCCTTCGGTGATGTTTTCAGAACTGAGACCGATGACCCAACTGCTTGTCTTTCCACTGAAAACACCCAGCCTCCTCTCACGTGTCCCCAGGCTTGGTTCGGGGGCACGGTGGGCCCTGCATGCTGTCAGCCGACCCACCTGCCTCCTCTCTCTGGGCAGAAGGGGTTGAGCACCTCAGTGCACCACCCTGTGGGCCTCAGAGTCTCCCTGACACAAACATGACCCTATCACCCCTGTGTGTCCTCTTGCTTCTTCCATTTCTTTTCTCAGAGCCAGGGTTGATCTGGAGAAAGTACACTGGGATTCAAACAAAAACTGTTTCTAGCTTTCATTTGACCGTAAGCCCCTGACTTTCAGAGGCCGAGAAGAGTCTGTGTATGAAACCTCAGGTCTCCTCCCACTCATGACATGGGAATTGTCACAACCCCACTCATGACATGGGAATTGTCACAACCCTTGCTCTAACTTGAGTCCTTAAATATCAGGGCCAGACCCCAGATGGTCCTAGAACGACGTTAAAGTCTCCCCACGATGAGTCAGCACTGTTCCCTGAGTGCTCGTGACATAGAGCTTGAGACAGCAGGCCTCAGGGACTTCCCAAGAAGAAGGGGACAAGTCCTCAACGTCTAACAATCCATAACCTCAAAATTATAAACAGATACATGTGACAGGGACAGGGACAGGGACAGGGTACAAATCATTATTTTATAAAGTAACTTAGTAAATACAATCTCACTTTTAGACAGATCGAGGTATATCTCATTTGAACAATCAGAATTTATCGATATTTTATTTTATTTATTTATTTTTTTAAGATTTTATTTATTTATTTGACAGAGAGAGAGAGAGACAGCCAGCGAGAGAGGGAACACAAGCAGGGGGAGTGGGAGAGGAAGAAACAGGCTCCCAGCAGAGCAGGGAGCCCGATGCGGGGCTCGATCCCAGGACTCTGGGATCACGCCCTGAGCTGAAGGCAGACGTTTAACGACTGAGCCACCCAGGTGCCCCATTTATTGATATTTTAAAGGAAGCATTTTACTACTTTCAGGTTTACCGACTAGGGGCAAAATGCTGCCACGGATTCTGTGAAGCAATTAAGATTCTTTCTGTTGCAGGTGCTAGAAGACCTGCTCGGCTTGAGGAAAATAAAAGATGGTGTGTGTTCTCATGTGACTCGGAAGCCCATGCATAAGATGTGTTGGACTCGCATCTCGGTGCAGGTGCTCGGCTCTGGTCACCAGGACCCTACACTTGGTCATCTTTAAGCTCTTACTTAAAAGGCAAAGTGCGTGAACAACATGGACTCTATCGGGAAATAAAATTCATTGCCCCGTTGACTCAGCAACAATGAAGAATGATCATTTTACATTAAGAAAGAAAACAAAAACAAAGAAAACTATGGATCGTCTTTGGAAGAGACCACCAATGCTACGGTCAGTCCCTGAACTCGCTACCCTGTGCCCATGATTCCTCCTCCTGAACTAAAACCACACCAAGACTCAACCTCTTGCCCATTTCCTGGTACCTGGGCCTCCGTTCCATCTTGGCGTATTCTAAGACACTCCAAGGCGGGTGGGTAGGAAGTGATGGCTGGGGCGATGGGGTGGACATAGGGTGTCTGGGTCCGGGTTCTTCAGAAACACTGCCTGAGGCCAAAGGCACCGTGCAACTGTTTCACTAGGCATTACGCTCCCAGGGAAGCAGGAAAGACAGGAAGGGGAGCCGGGCAGGGAAGGCCGGAGAGCCACACCAGGATGCGTTACCAACCAATGGCCACTGACGGCATGGCCCCGTGGGGCCAAGAGAGGCTGTAAGAATAAACGTGTCTCAGGACAATCGCTGCAAAGAAGAAGAAGGGAGAAGAATTTATCTTATGGGTTATTATTTGCCCCACAGATGTGAACCCTCCCCCACTTCAGGCCGAGCAGGGGGAGGCACCGGCGGGTCACGGAGCATCCATGGCACAGCATCAACTGGGAATGAGGTGTGGGGCAGGCGCATGGGGCAGGCCCCCAGGACTGTGCTGGAGGAGCCGGTGGGAGCACATGCAGGGAGAGCGGCTTGCCTCATGGTGACGTCGGAACAGCGGCCAACGGCCCCTCGAGGAGGGGGCGGCCGGGACCCGAAGTGGCTGCAAGAGCTGTCTGCTTCACACACGGGTAGAGAATTGACCAGAGAAGGGCCAGATGCAGGCTAGAGAAGCTGCAGGCACAAACTGCCGTGAGGGTCAGGGGAGGCGGGCCAGCGGGTCAGCCCGGGGGGCTGGCGAGGGGGGCTCTCAGGAAGGGAAAGAGAAGAGGTCTGCGTGTCTCGCGCGCCAGCTGCTACATCTGTTGAGGAACTTGAACTGAGCCCCAGAGCACAGATAGCGTTTTGGCAGATTGTCCTCTTTATTAAACTAAACATCCATGTAATTTTGTTGTCAGTATTCATTTGTTTTGTGGAAACCTTTCTTCGTAAAACATAAGCCACAATAAAGCTCCGCTCAGCCCAGATGGGATGATCAGGAATTCCCAGTGAGCGAAATCTGAATCACATGTGCATCCCGAGCTGGGTCATTGGGATGCGGGGGACCCGGGGGACCAAGGGCTGATGGTGGTGACCAGAGTCAGGTGGAGCTGGGTAAGAAAAGGATCTCGAGGGGGTGAGCGTGAAGAGCCGCAATGCAGAAGGACAAGGACTGGCAGGGGGAAGCCTGGGGGACATCCAGCCGACACAGACACCCTGGAAAGACGGGATGTTACAGATTCTCTTCTGGCAAAGATAACTAATCGTTTTCTCTTAAAGATGACTTCAGGGGATAATTCAAGCAGAGTGGCTGGTAAACTGGAAACCAGATGAACAGGCCAAACAAGTTTGTTCTGTGTCCTTGCTGTCCTTCAGAGCCCATTACACGGCTCCCGGGCCTTCTTTCTCCATCTCTGGCAGGGACTGGCATGAGGTCTGGAGCTAGGAGCAAACTGAATTGACCAGCAATGTGATATTTTCCCAAGGGAACCCCAAGCCTAAACCCACAGCCAGGTCTGTTCCAGGAACGCAGAGGGAGGGCGGTCCCCCTGTATCCTTGGTATACAGTCTTCAGGGATGAGTGGAGGCACAGGGGCCTGGGAAGGGGATAGTTTTAGGCTCAGGAAAGTGAAAGGGACAGCTCCCCAGAGGTTGTCTCTGGGAGAAGCCGGGATGAAGGCAACCTCTATCTGGCGATCCCTTTACCACATTTGTGGAGCCTTCCCCTGCAGTGACCAACCATCCCACTTTACTAGGAACTTCCCTGGTTTTAGCACCGAAAATTCCTCAACTCAGGAAATCCCTCAGATCCAGGAAAACTGAGACAGTGGGTCACCCCACCCCCTTCTCAATTCCAGAAGCCCTTTTACTATGAGCTCAGAAACTTGCCCTGCCCTAGACAGCTCAAGAAGTCCTCCAAACTCCAATACCGGGGAGGCCAGGGAGGTAATATCAGCGGGTAGAATTGTCCAATTTGCTTCATAAAAGCTCCTTAAGTTGTATTGTTCCAACGTTCTCTGCTTGTGTATTAAACACGTATGACACATGTCACCTCCACAAGGCGACTGCCCTCTGATCGTCAGGGTGACAAAAAGAATAGTGCATGTGTAGCGACATATAGAGACGGGCCCTTGGGCTCCCTGGTGGGCGATGACAGAGCAGGGGGATTCGCACACCCTGGAGAATCCTAGTCTCATGGAAAGGGGAAGCTTCAGCTCAGCCGATGGGCTGTGGCATGTGCGAACAGGGGCTCTGGGTGACCTGGTTTTCTGATTCTTCGAGATAAGCTGGAGGTTGCAAATGTTTTCTGAAATCTCCTTTGAAATGGGAATGCACAACTAAAATTTTTAAAATTTATTTATTAAGATTTATTTTACTTATTTTAGAGAGAGAGCACAGGGGGGCAGGGATGGGCAGAGGGAAAGGGAGAGAGAAACACAATGGGGGGCTCGATCTCACAACCCTGAGATCAGACCTGAGCTGAAACCAAGAGTCGGATGCTCAACCGACTGTGCCACCCAGGTGCCCCTAAATCTATTTTTTTAAAGATCTATTTATTTATTTGAGAGAGAGAGAGAATGTGCAGGGGGGAGGGGCTGAGGAATAGGGAGAGAGAATCTCAAGCAGACTCCATGTTGAGCTCAGAGCCTGATGCAGGGCTCGATCTCAGGACCCCAAGATCATGACCTGAGCTGAAATCAAGAGTCAGACGCTTAACCGACTGCGCCACCCAGGTGCCCCAACTGAACAGTTTTAAAAACACAATGTAGTCTAACTTTGCGGGGGAAACCAAAATATAGCCACAGGTCACATCTAGCCCACAGGCTTCCCATTTGTATGCTACAGATTAAACTCCACAAGCACTTATTGTAACTTTCCCTCTCCAATCCCTAAATTGTGATGTTGGCAACTTGACACTTAAATCTTGTCTGCAAGACTCAATCAGTCGATCAATCTCTTCTGCAGACATCGGCTGGTTTCAGAAAGGGTCAATGTAGTGGGCTTGGGAGGCGAAGTGGCAGCCCTCCCCCACTGCGCTGTCTCCCCCCAGGGGTGACCGTGAGCACACCTGCAGCCTCAGAGCACACCTGCTTGTTCATCCTTCCATTCCTTCAAAAGCACCGAAGGAAAAAGAGTGAGCAGATGAAGGAACCCTCCCCACAGTCTGGGGGTACCATCACCAGCCATCTCCCCTGCCCCACGTCTCTGTAGAGAGCCATGCCACACAGCCACAGCCAACCTCCTGAGCTTAGAAACCCCCTCCCCTCACGGAACAAGCAGGGTCCTGCTTCCAGAGTCATGGCCCAGGGAGGTGCCTCAACAGGCAGGGGCTAACTCCCTCCAGTCTGGAGAGAAATGATTTGAGGAGTCAGCTATTAATGTGGAATGGAGGAGGCAGTCTTATCTGGATATTTAATGATTTTAGCCTAAGGTAGAAGAGAAGGAAGGAAGCAAAGAGAAAACTTTACACTTCAACATAGTCAAAAGAATCTTCTGTTGCAATGATCTCTGGTGGGTCTCCTAGAGGAAGGCACTGTCTCCTCTAGCCAAACAGTAGCTGCCCGAGCAGCAGTGTGCTCCCGGGTTGGGATTGCTCGGCTAATGGGCCACTGTGATAGGCTGAACATCTGTAGATGCTTTGTAAAAATAATCATTAGAAACTCATTTCTAAGATCATATCATAGGAGAAAATGAGCTTATTAGACTGTGCTAACTGGGATCTGTGTCTCTGACTGGGAGCCAGCAGTGACATCATGGTCTTTAACGAGTTAGTCAAACCAGATCCTAAAAGCGGAATCGACTCGCTGTGGTTGTTAACCCAAGCCTTTATCTGCACATCACCTTTGTTCATAAGAAGCTAAAACCTGCTGCCAACATCAGCTCATTGGTCTAGAAACAGTGGCTCTGTGGGTGGTCAGCCATCATTGAAGAGAGCCCTTTCTCGACACATCTAGGGAAATGAGACAGGGACGTTCCCTCCAGTGGCAAAGCTTCAAGAGCACAGAGGGCAGTCTGGGTATTTTCTTGGAGGTTCAAAGGCCACCCAGTCCTGCAAAATGCCATTCTAGAAAGGGTGGCCCATACTCCCAAGATTAGATTGGAGGATTGCCTGGCCATTTTGTCAGCTTTCCCCTTAACTTTAGGCTTCCTTCTTCAATGTCTCTTGAACACAACTTCTTTCCATAGAAGTTATTCCTCAAAATTCATTGCTGACAGACAAGACCCTCTCTTGGTATTTTGAAATAAGTGATATAATTTCTTCACTTGCAAATAGACTGCACTATCTGTTGTACTAGTGACAGGTGGCAGCCTGCATGGATCAAACAGTCCAACATCTACTGAATTCAATGACTATTTCTGCATGAATATGTTTGCAGTTTATGCCACAATGACTGGAAAATTCAGTGACTGATAAATTGAATACGAGGTAAAAAAACAATATGCCAGGTCAACCAACCTCAATTCTGTGTTACTGTTGCCTTCACTAAAATCCAGTTTGGGATTGAACTGGGAAGGCCTTGGGATCTGCTTTAATCTGGAATAGGTCCTAGCACACATGCATATGTGCACAACACACACACACACACACACACACACACACACACGAAACCTCTTCCCTTCGTCAGGTGGTCAATAAACACAGATGAACTGAAACAATCTCAGAGAGTTATCAAGTAGGTATTTACCTGATGAACAGGTCACACAGTAACTACATTAAAGAAAACGTCCCAGGGCAAATCTTTAATGGATCATGTATTTCAGAGCCCTGTGCTATGTGCTATGGTAGGTTTTTAGAAAAGAGCAATAATTCGTGACATTGAGGAGTTGACATCTGTATCAGACAGAGTTTAACCAGAGGCAGAACCAATAGGAGAGATGGATGATAGACAGATCATGGTTGGCCAAACAGACGGATGGATGGATGGTTCTATGACAAGGACTTGGCTTATGTAATTGTTGGGTCTGGTAAGCCAATCCAGTCTGTTAAGGCAGGTCAGCAGGAAAGGAAGTTCAGGAACAGCTGGAACCCCACAGTCATTGGCTGAAACCATCTTCTAAAGGGAGGAATCTCTCTTTCTCTCTAGGGAAGGCCCAAGTTCCCCCTTAAGAAAGTTAAACTGATTAAGTAAGGCCCATCTAAGATAATTTCCCTAACTGAAGGTCAATTGATTAAAGTCTTTCATTACATTTGCAAAGTCCCTTCACAACAGCACCTACATTAGTGCTCGACTGAATACCTGGGAGAAAGTGCGGATATGCTACAAACGCTCGCTGCCTCTCTGCTCCGCCACTCGTGAGAGAGCATCTCTTGGACCTCCCCCTTCCCACCTACTACAAAGGGAAATTGGGGAAGGTAGTTTAGCCTAACCAAGTTGACACACCGCAAAGCCGTCATAACAGAGTAGTTAAAAAAAAAAAGTGTAAACACTTGAAAACCAAACAAGACAGGAAATAGCACAAGGCAGTGGACCTACCAAAATGAATGGAGTCTAAAATGGATGGACGTGCACGTACCCGTGCATTCGTGATCTCGTTTCCTCTGGTCCTTACGGGAACAGGGCTTCCCTCAGCCTGACGAGAAGGGTGGAAGCGCCTCTGCATTGGCCACTCTCAGGAGGCAAAAGATGCTTCCCAAACTCCAGCTCGACCATCTGGGGTTCTTGCCCCTGGGTAGCAAATGGCGGCCATTTTGAACAACAATAACCATAAAATATAGAGTGAAACTGTAAGCATATTGAAAATGTCCACGATAGCTCCGCTGGGCATGGTCTGACCGACCAAGCAGGAGTTGTTCTCAGAACACTGCTTCTCTTTTTGGTTGGGGCACGTTCGTTGTCATTGTTCTGCCAGGCCAGGGAAGTAGTGTTTTCTTCTGCCACTATGCCCCTGTTGATACCATGGGCTGTTGAAACTTGTCCTGGGCTGAGACTCTAATCTGAGGAGCTGCAGAGAATTCCAGGTGCTTCGTGGCACATCTCTAGTGCACGGTTGACGGACGATGGCACCCTTGCGTTCCTGGTGATTGAACAACTCATCAGGTTAGAGAATTGAAACAAAACAGTCCAAAGAGGGGGGGCAGGCGGGAGAGAAACCACAGCTCTCCCAGCTGTGGGATAATTATTTCTTAGCACACTGAGCACTAGTGAGAGGGCACGCTGGCCATGACTGCTCTGCTTGCTTGCGAGTTTTTGGAACTCACCCTAACCTAATTAAATGTCTGTTTACCCTTAGGCCTGGCACTTTTACTAGATGAGGCAACAGCTGCAGCGCTGCAAGTGGCCACATGAAGGGCAAAATATTGGTTGGTTGTTGCTATTTTCAGCCTTGCCAGCATAAACAATGATGGGCTTAGCCATTTCGGCTCATTTTTAAAATGTAACTTGAGCGGTGCTGGCACACCCTGTGTGAGATGCCTACATCATTGGTCATAGCTCGGGACAGCAGCAAGGGCTTGCTGAAGAATAGTAGTAGCGAGAAGGTGCTGGAGCCTGACCTGTTCCACGAGTCGGACCCAGGGAGGGATGGCCTATGTTGGTCCTATTTAGGCAAAGTGTGCAGAGTAGTGTCTTGAACCTCATAGTGGATATACACAACACCTGTCGGAATTCACGTACCTGTGGGTTTCTGGTGCCTCCGCAGAGATTCCGATTCCGGGGGGACCCGGGAATGTGCATTTTTACGTGTTTTACCATATGATTCTTTTTTTTTTAAACCATGTGATTCTGACGGAGGTGGTTGGAGAAGCACTATTCTAAAGAATAGAGAATCTAGAATACCAGCAGTGAACCGAATCTTGGAAGATTATTTTTAATTTTAAAAATGTTCAAGAGGGAAATAAAATAAACAGAACAATTTTTTTGAGAAATTTTGCTGTAAGAGAGAAGGGAAATATGGGGTAACTAGAAAGTAATGTTTAAAACAAAACCCTTTCTACCTGATACAGTAAATCATATTCATTTTAATTTTAGGCTCTTGGAGAAAATGGTGGTGTCTTTAAACTCCAACCAAAAGAATGATTGTAATAATAGAAACTTCAGGTCAAGCAGATAGAATCTACCTGACGGCAGTGAGGGAAGTATTTAAAACTTCATACACATGAGATGAGATAAATTCTGAAGTCACTGTATGTAATACTGTGATAGAAATGGTTGTTTTGGGGTGCCTGGGTAGCGCAGTCGTTAAGCGTCTGCCTTTGGCTCAGGGCGTGATCCCGGCGTTATGGGATCGAGCCCCACATCAGGCTCCTCTGCTATGAGCCTGCTTCTTCCTCTCCCACTCCCCCTGCCTGTGTTCCCTCTCTCGCTGGCTGTCTCTCTGTCACATAAATAAATAAAAACTTAAAAAAAAAAAGAAATAGTTGTTTTAAGCATTCTTATTTAGATAAGTAGACTGTAATGTAGCTGCCTTGCCAAATTTCTGATGCACAAAATTTATCACTTTTAATTCATTTTAATTATCAAAACATCAATGTTTTGTGATGCAAATTCATATTCATCCTAATGCAATCTTAGCAATACATTAACATTTAGAGAAGTTGATAGATATTGAGTACCTATTGAGTTGAACAATGGTAAATTTTACTCTCTACCAAATGTCCACTTTTGTAAACTAACTGTGGAGCTTAGAATAAAATTACTATGAATCTCCTGAGCCATTCCTGTTGTTATACGCCTACGTGTTATATGCAGTGTATTATATGTTCTCTTCCCAGTGTAACAAGCAGATAGATTTTCTTATCAATTAACAATACCCGTGTAGTCAATGCAGTGGATTGTCATAATTTATTTTTTCCAGAATCATGGTAACTTTATTTTTCTAAAATGTTTAAAGACAAAGATGGAAGAAAAATAGTAATACAAAAGATAAAAATAGTCTACAACATGGTGTAATTTATGTCCTTTTGACGATCAATCTTTTTGTATATGGTATTCCGACAGGAATTCCAGCCACCCTCACAACAAATGAGTATGTTAATGGTGGGTGCATATTGTCCCCTTACATCAGGAGAGACCTGTAAGTCAGTTCTCACTTATGTTTTGTTTGTTGAAAAAGACCTATTTTCTTCCTCCCCAGGAGATAAACCCTCTATGTAAACTGTCATTATTTGAATGCATGCTCCAATTCTGTTGAGTTGCATTGTGTTTCTGAGCTACTCTTTTGAATAGTGGATTACTTGTGTTTGAAAATATTGATAGCATACAAAGATAGAAGTAACTTTTACGTATGCCATCCTTGTTCTATAATGTCCTATTTGTCTGTAAAATTTAAAACATGTTAAAATTTCAAAATAAAAGGGCAAATAGTTTCAAAGGCAAAAATAAATAAATAAATAAATAAATAAATAAATAAATAAATAAATAAAGTTTTCTCATCTGTGAGGACAGCAACACCCTGAAAACAAAAACCAGATAAAGACACTACAAAAAAAGAGAACTACCAGCCAATATCTCTGATGAACAAAAAAACCAAAAATCTTCAATAAAATGTTAGCAAGCCAAATCCAAAAATACGTTTAAAAAAACCATCCATTGCAATCACGTGGGATTTGTTCCAAGAAGCACAAGGGTGATTCAATATTTGCAAATCAATCAACATGATACATCGCATCGATAAGAGAAAAGATAAAAACCATGTGATCATTTCAAAAGATGCAGAAAAAGCATGTGACAAAGTACGACATCCATTCATGATAAAGATCCTCAACAAAGTAGGTTTAGAGGGAACATGCCTCAAAATAATAAAGACCAGGTATGAAAACTCACAGCTAAACTCATACTCAATGTTGAAAAAACTGAGAGCTTTTCCCCTAAAGTTAGGAATAAGACAAGGATGTCCACTCCCGCCCCTTTTATTAAACATAGTGCTGGAGATCCTAGCCACAGCAATTGGATAAGGAAAGGAATAAAAGGCACCCAAATTGGTAAGGCAGAAGCAAAACTTTCACTATTTTTATTTTATTTATTTTCTTTTTTTAAAGATAGATTATTTATTTATTTATTTATTTATTTATTTATTTATTTATTTGCAAGAGAAAGAGAGAACATGAGCAAGAGGTAGGAACAGAGGGAGAAGCAGACTCCCCATGGAGCAGGGAGCCCGATGCGGGGCTTGATCCCAGGATCCCGAGATCATGACCTGACCCGAAGGCAGACGCTTAACTGACTGAGCCACCCAGGTGCCCCAAATTTCCCCTATTTTTAGATGACATGTTACTATATATAGAAAACCACAAAGACTACCCCAAAAAACTGCTAGAACTGATAAATTAATTCAGTAAAGTCAAAGGATACAAAATCAATGTGCAGAAAGAAATCTGTTGCCTTTCTGTACACTAATAATGAAGCAGCAGAAAGAGAAATGAAGAAAACAATCCCATTACAATTGTGCTAAAAATAACAAAATATCTGGGAATAAACTAAACCAAGGAGGTGAAAGATCTGTCCTCTGAAAACTATAAAACACTGATGAAAGAAATTGAAGATGACACAAAGGGAAAGACTTTCCATGTTCCCAATTGGAAGAACAAACACTGTTGAGATGTCCACTTACCCAAAACAGTCTATAGATTTAATGCAATCCCTATCAAAATACCAACAACATTTTTCACAGAACTAGAACAAACACTCCTTAAATTTGTGAGGAACCATAGAAGCAATCTTGAGTAAGCAATGTTGAAAAAGAAAAAGCTGGAGGTGTCACAATTCAAGATTTCAACTTACATTACAAAGCTCTAGTAATCAAAACAGTATGGTACTGGCAGTAATGTCTCTGACATTGGCCATAATATTTTTCTAGATACGTCTCCTGACACAAGGGAAATAAAAGCAAAAATTAATTATTGGGATTACATCAAAATAAAAACATCTGCATGTGAAGGAAACAAGCAACACCACCAAAAGACAGCCTGCTGGATGGGAGAACATGTTTGCAAATGACATGTCCGATAAAGCATTAGTATCCAACATACATAAAGGACTTACACAATTCAACATAAGAAAACCCAGCTAATCCAATAAGAAATGGACAGAAAACAGGAATAGACATTTCTCCAAGGAAGACATCCACATGGCCAACAGACACAAGCAAAGATGCTCATTATCACTCATTGTCAGGGTAATTCAATCAAAACCACAGTGAGAGATCATCTGACACCTGTCAGAGTACCTAAAATAAAAAACACAAGAAACAACAAGTGCTGGTGAGGATGTGGAGCAAAGCAAACCCTTGTGTACTCTTTCTGGGAATGCAAACTGGTGTGGCTGCTGTGGAAGAAAGTACGGAGTTTCCTCAAAAATTTGTTTAAAAAATTTAAAAATCAGAGAACTAAAAAATAAAAAATAGAACTACCTTATGATCCAGTAATTGCGCTACTGGGTAATTACCCAAAGAATATGAAAACATTAATTTGAAAGGACATATGCACCCCTATGTTTACCTCGGCACTATGTACACAAGCCAAACTATGGAAGCAGCCCAAGTGTCCATCGATAGATGAATGGGTAGAGAAGATGTGGGGTGTGTGTGTGTATGTGTGTGTGTGTATATGTACATATATATATATATATATATATATATATATATATATATGATGGAATATTATTCAGCCATAAAAATGAAATCTTGCCATTTGCAACAGTATGGATGGATCTAGAGAGTATAATCCTAAGAGAAATAGAAATACCATATAACTTCACTCACACATGGAATTAAAGAAACAAAACAAATGAGCAAAGGAGAAAAAGGGAGAGAGAGAGAGAGAAACAAACAAACAAACAAAAACCCAAACAAAACAGACTCTTAACTATAAAGAACAACTGGATGGTCACCGGAGGGGAGGTGGGTGGGGGATGGGTGAAATAGGTGAAGGGGACTAAGAGCACATTTATTGTGAGGAGCACTGAGTAAAGTACGGGAGGACTGAATCACTATACCGTACACCTAAAACTAATACAACACTGTATCTTAACTACACTGGAATTAAAATAAAAAGGAAATAGCTAACGTAAAAAAAGTCATTGCCGTTTATGTAACAGAACTCCTTCCACTTCAATCTACTTATTTATATGGGAACATGGCTTTTGGTGTTTATATCTAGAAAACAAAAATATAAATAAAAGTGACGTCCAGCCCTATTTTTATTCTAGCAACGAGTAATATTTATTTGTGGAAGCATAGACTAATCGGACAAAAGTCTTATTAGTTTTATTAAGAGATAAGTTTCCTCAAAACCTTACCTTTGGGGTTGAAAAGTCATTCATCAAAATTTTTAATTATCTATTTTGTTTTGATTCATTATGCAGAATAATCATTGTTGTGGTAACTCAACCCAGAAGAAAGGGTTTTTTCCCCCAAAAAATTATTTAGAAAGGATATCATGGTAAGGTCAAATTTAGAAAAACAATTTCAATTTCTATAAATATTTTTCTTACAGAGACATATGGTAGAGCGATCAATAAAAAAAATTCCAAGCAGAAAAATTCTCTGCAGGAAGTGGAATGGAAATACAAGTCCAGAATAAAGGGAGTGATGTAAACTTTCTGTTAAAGGAAACTTCGCATGTATCTTGTAAACAGATGATGGAGAGAATCAAGTCTCTAAGGCTGGAAACGTTTGCAAGCAATGCAACAATGACAGTGCACCAGAAATTATCAGTTGTTTTGAATAAACTTATACTGACAAAAAATTATCAACATAAAAACATTGGGGTGCAGTTATGTAAATTTTCAAAATTCTTTTCGTGGATTTGAGGGAAAAAAATGTCTATAACTGTCATTCTAGAGAATGTGTCTCCCCACTGCTATTTAGGAAGAGCTGAATTCCTTTGCTTGTCGAACAGGACTCCTTTGGATAGTGTTTGTCGGATGGGTTTAAGCCCAAGAGGAGGGGAATGGATTTCAGTTTTGAATTACCACTCTGCCTCCTGATGCCCAGGGAAGATCATAAAAGGACACAATGATCCATGATCAGAAATCCCAGGTACAGGCTCCACTGGAGGCCAAGAGCATTGAAACGTTCCACTTCAAACAGAGGTTGAAGCAACAAGGTAGTTTTTAAGTATCGTTTAGATACTGCACTTACTTAGAAATAAATATAGTTCATTCTCAATGAGGTTTTAAAACCTGAGGCAGTCTGTCCTAGAGAAAGGGATCCCTCCAAATTCAGGCAGTATATATATTTAGAAAGGCATTTTGGTTTGAAGGTAGAGACCATTTTGACGTCTCCTAGTGAATAAAAGACCCTCTATAAATGATCGGAAGACCAAATTTAACTCTTTCACGTGTCATAACAATTTCGGAATTCTTGGGAATCTTGAGTAAATATATACATAAATAGAAATAAAATAAATAAATAGAGTTTTAACATTTAGCAGGAGAAGGATAGCACCCATGGAAGCAAACTATAAAATCAAAAGACATAAAACAGGAACTGGAATAAACTAGAAGATCTGCATTGTGACTGACGAGAGAACTTAAAGTATTAAAGAGACAGAGACAGAAATCGAGAGACTTCTATACATAAACTCATCAAAGGATACACACGGAAGTGCTATCTGCAAGTAAGATTGAAGGGGAATCAGGTGAGATTAATACCCTTTTCTTGGACAATTTTAGATTAGGCAGCATGCATGAAGACACTGATTAAATTATAATAGGATCGGGGTGCCTGGGTGGCTCAGTTGTTTGAGCAACTGACTCTTGGTTTCGGCTCAGTTCGTGATCTCAGGGTCATGAGATTGAGCCCCAAGTTGGGCTCCACAGTCCTCGGGGGTCTGCTTGAGATTCTCTCTCTCCCTCTCCCTCTGCTTTTCCCCTGCTCTCCCACTCTCTCTCAGTAAAATAAATAAGTCTTGGAAAACATTATAATAGGATCGAAAGAGAGTAACCTGGGTGGAAAAGAGATGTGTGACATTGAGAAGAGCTAAGACACGCATATTGTAAGCACTCCATAGCAACTGGCACAGGCAGGTGTAAAGAAACTCCCAGTTTAACCTGGCGAACAGACAAGATTAGAGGAAGACCCAACAACCATTTTCAAACATCTGCAGAGCTGTCTTCTGTCCACTTTGAGTGGTGGTTGCAAGAATTAGGTTGCAGGTCGCTAAAAGGAAGGATTTCTACTCTTGCAGCCAGTTCCCACGACATGTCACCATCTCCATCACTAGCTGGGCTCCATGGTGATGGGACGGGAGGCTGGCCCAAGTCAAGCTTTGCATCAGTGTGCATTAGATCAAAACAGGCTGGTCAACTGGAGAGTGCATAGAAGATTCATCCCATGCTTATTCAACCTACTTACGGTCAATCAGTATCAAAAAAGGAGAATTAGAAGATCCATTATCCACGGTTTCATGCCAAGGTTTTTTGACCTGCCTCAAATGGTTATTTTTACTCTGATAGTGAGCTAGCTAACATACGATGGCATACACTGGACCTCAACATATACATGACGTAACATATACGATGGCATACACTGGACCACGATATTACATGCATAGGAGTTTTATAAAAGGTCCAAAAGGATTTTATTAATTGGGTGGGTTTGCAACTAAAAGGGTAATGAAGGCATGGCCTTATAAGGCATTTGGGGGGCATTTACTCCCATACTCAAGAGACATCACAATAGGAAAGCTCTAGAGAAACACTGGTTACCCATGACTGACAGGTTGTCCGTGTCACATCAGTCTGCCTTATTTTCTCTAGAAAGTGGGAAATCATGCAGTGGGGTGGAGTGGAAAGATCTAGGTTCAAGCCCCAGCTCTGCCGTAGCTTAGTGAGTCATTGTGAGCGACTCCGGGTCAGTGTCCCTATGTGCAAAATAGGAAAGATACTCGATTATGAAGAAAAAAGTTTGACAACACACACATCAAATACCCAAGCCATAAACAGGCACTTCCTAAACCTTAGTCTCTTTCTAGTCTCTTTTTTTTTTTATAGGACATTTCTGCCCACCACTGTGTTCTCAGGAAAACAAAGTGGAAGGTTGCAATTGTCCCACCTGACCCCAAGTGCGCTCCTTAGTGCTTGCCGGGGCCCTTCCGGGCAGCAGTGACGCGGTGCAAATGAACACATAGGTGCACAACGTGGGAGAGATGCACGTAAGGCTAGCTAGGGATTCCTGTGGGTTTTGTAATTGGGATAAGCACACACCATTTATGCTCACATATAGATCCTGCCTTCAGTTTACAAAGGGTTGTTTTTAACATGTTAAAAATTATTACACAAGCAGAGCACATTCTTGATGCAAAAATTTTATACTTCCAAACAAAGCAAATAGGAGGACATAAAACTCACCTATAATTAGACCACTTAGAAAGACCTGTAATATTGAAGTAGGTATCCTTTGATTTATACGTATGAATAGAAATGCAGACATGTATCGAATAGGTATAAAAGAGCAAGGGCAGTAGAAATACACACGTGCTCTTTGATATGTACGCTGACTTATAAATACTACGAACAGGAAGTACAAACAATTCTGCCTCTGGGAACATGTCAGCTTAATGATACACTCACTTATTCTCTCTCCATGAAGTGCCAAATCTGAGGGATGACTTTCAATAGGAAAACATGAGAGAAAAATCACCATCTGGCCTTCTTGCCCCCACATAGAATGTGATTTCTTCATATTGGCCAACGTGTAGCAGGGCTAGAACGTTCGAGTTTAGAAATAGTGGTAAGTGGGATTCCAGTCAATGGTTTATGGTCTTTTTCTTGCAGATATTTAAGTGACAATTTCCTCTCTGGCTCTCGTTGAAAAGAGAAGAGAATTTCGATGTTCAGTAAGAGTGCTTAAGAACACGTGATCTCCGAGTAAAGTCAGTGATTGGCTGGAATGCCGGGGGGGCCACTTGCCTCCAAATATGAGATGGGTGAGTACGAGGAATAACCAGTTACAAAATGGAGAGGCCAATGAAACATCGTGATGTGGAGAAAGCCCTGGGAGCTAGGGTTGGAGAAGGTCATTGAAAAGCTGTGACCACTGGTCGACCCATGAGCTGGACTGGGACACTCAGAAGGCTTCTCAGCCCCTCCCCCGTCCTTGCAGTGTGGGTTCCACTTGCTTTTCTCGCTCCCAGAGACTGCTCCAAGGACACAGCCTTGAGATAATGACGTGGTGTTGAGAAAACCTGCATGGTCTACTTCACTGAACCCGGTTAAAGCCTCTCTCTCTAAACTTTTAAGATTTGGAGGGCAGATGTGAGGATCCATTGTCTTGCTGCCGCTCAAGACAAGCCTTGTATGTAAGTTCCCTTTGCTTATTAAAACCGCTACCTACCTACCCACCCGAGTGGCCTGCCTCTTTCTTCGGTTTCCTTGTCTTCCGAATAAAGGGCGCCCGTTTCAGATTACGGCCAAGAAGCTTCTGAGAGGATTGTGAACCAACAGCTAGGTAAAAAAAAAATGCTGTCGTAGAGAAATAAGGCAGCCTGATTCACGGAGTCCTGCATATTCTAACGACAGAGATGGACTTTAGAGACCACAATAATTAAATGTTCATTTTTGTGACTAATGATATGATAGCATATGGGCATATATCCTGTGAGATGAATATTTCATCTACTCAATCTTATTAAAACAGCTTGGATGAGTAGATTCCTTCAGGCAGTTTTAAAGCATTATTCTGCATCTAGGAAAGCAAACATCTTCCGGCTATTGTGTGAACAGATGGGAAATGCTGTGAAAATCTGGAGATCAGACAATTTGGCAACTTGGTCCCCTATTAAATTGGTTTATACAATGATGGATACTCACGATAAACTAACAAGGTGGTTTCTGATGTTGCCAGAATTTGCTTTTTGCCATTTCAAATATAGAAGGAGTACAAATCATCTGTGGATTTGTCTTCGGGTGTATCTTTAAAGGTGAGGGAAAGAATAAGGGACCTCAAGGGCTCTCTCATCATTCTAAGGTCATCTTTGCCATGATCCAAGAAACGCTTTCATCAGCTGCATGCTGCCCAACCCTTCCACTTCCGCTAGCTCACGCTCAAGGAAGTGGTGCTGTACCCAGCACGCAACGTCACAAACCAGTCCGTCATTGAATGCGGATTAATTTTAAAAAGAACAGAACCACGCTATTCATAAAGACAGGAACTGTGTTAGGACAAATTTATCCATTTCTAGGCCATATCTAGAGTGGCTCTCTTATGCGTAACTACATAACTAGAGGTCAAAGTTACCAAAAGTTGCTGAGGAGGGCTAATATGATCATGCTATTCTATTCCATCACAAAGCTAAACCTAGATGGAATCCGATACCCTTGACAAGACCATTTTATTGAGTAGAAGCTACAGTCAGGGCATTGAAGGCTTTACCTTTTACATCAAGTCATTAATTTACGGGACCCTTCAAAGGGATCATTTTATTTGAATGACCTTTTAGGAGAGCAAAGCAGACATATCTTGGAAGCAATCATGGATATAGACATTTTAGAGACCCCAGAGCTGTTTCCTAAATGATCACAGCCCTGCTTTACTTTCTATAGAACTTAGCAAATCACCGACCCTCTGTTCTGTCCCATTTCAGAGTCAACAAGGAAGTTGTTGCTTAAATTCTGCGGATGGAAGTTAAGAAAGACCATAGACCGTTATTAGCATCCACTTTCCACCCTTTCTGAGAGTCAAACCTCCAGCACTCCTACAGATTTGGGCAATGACAAGAATCTGCATTCAATGTGGTGAACACAGAATTCTTGGGCTACTGAGAACTCTTATGTATTAAACAATTATAAATTAAGTAAGGATTAGGCTCTTTGGAAGAATGGCATTCCNGAATAGAACAATTCCTGGTTGGACGTTTGAGTATATCCTCTGGCTTCTTTGGGTGAAATCAACCATGTACCACCCTGCGCAGACACCAGCTCTGCCCCATGGTTCACCAACTACTGTTAGAACAAGGCTTAGCAGTCAAGGATTTCAGTCCTTTTCTTTTCTTTTCTTTTTTTTAAGATTTTATTTATTTATTTGGCAGAGAGAGACAGCCAGCGAGAGAGGGTACACAAGCAGGGGGAGTGGGAGAGGAAGAAGCAGGCTCCTAGTGGAGGAGCTCGATCCCAGAGCACCGGGATCACGCCCTGAGCCGAAGGCAGACACTTAACGCCTGCGCCACCCAGGCGCCCCAGGATTTCAGTCCTTTTCTATTACCGGGCATTTTTGCACTTTCAGGGGATAGCCAGGAGAAACAAAGCATTGATTTGCCACTGCATAAACTTCCAAATCAGAATCATGACATTTTCCCCAGGCTGCTTTGCGAAGATGCCCACAAACTCTGTAGAGATACTGCCAGCTTAGGCTGTGGGTCTCCATCCCACGTCTCTGTCATTGTTCTCCCCCCCATGGCTGGAGCCAGGCCATCCTCACCAGCAGGCTCTGCAATGTGCTTTGTTCTCAGAATCAATTTTGGTTGGAGGCAGAAAGCATTAGGCCAGTTTCTAAGGTGATATTTTAAGGAGATGATAGATAGATAGATGATAGATGATAGATAGATAGATAGATAGATAGATAGATAGATAGATAGATAGACAATAGATTGATAGGTGATAGATGATAGATGGACAGATAGACAGATAATAGATAGATATGTATGTACGTAATTGTCCTTACTGCTGGTTTGACCTGGCGTCCTAGTCCCCCAGGACCACTAACTAAGCTTCCGTTCTAACCTCACTGTTAGGTTCCAGTCTAGGATCCCACTACACTGCTAGTTCTGGGTCTCTAGTTGGATCTTGTCTTGTTAGGCCTTCTCATGGGACCAGAGCCTGCAGCTTATTGACAAATGTCCTATGTACTGACTACTAACCAGGAAACTCCTAGGACTATACACTCCAGAGCACCTTCCTTTTATGAGGTCTTCTTATGAGACACTAATATCCCTTTTGGAAACCATTTTGAACCTTGTGCTTACAGTGAAAACCGATGACTGTACCTAGTGGACGAGTGTCTTTCCCAGCAGGCCACCACTGTCGAGTGCTTTCAGCTGACTCTGTTCATCAATGTTCAGGTGGGTCTGGTTCCATTTCTCAGCCATTTCCCACTTTTCAGGCTAGCATTTTGGAAAATATTACTAGAAAGTTGCTGGGAATGAGAGTTACAGATGTAACAAATAACAATAGAGGACGCCCAGTTAAATTTGAATTGCAGCCACTCTGGACAACAGTATGGAGGTACCTCAAAAAGTTGAAAAGTATTTACCCCAAAGATACAAATGTAGTGATCCGAGGGAGCACCTGAACCCCAATGTTTATAGCCGTAATGTCCAAAAGCCAAACTATGGAAAGAGCCCAGATGTCCATTGACAGATGAATGAATAAGGAAGGTGTGGTATAGATACACGAATGAAATCTTGCCATTTGCAACTGACATGAATGAAACTAGAGGGTATTATGCTAAGCAAAATAAGTCAGTCAGAGACAGACAATTATCATATGATTTCACTGATATGTGGAATTTAAGAAACAAGGCAAAGGATCATAGGGGAAGAGAGGGGAAAAAAAAGAAACAAGACGAAACCAGAGATGGAAACAAACCATAAGGAACTCTAAATCTTAGGAAACAAACCGAGGGTTGCTGGAGGGGAGGGGGCGGGGGGATGAAGTGCCTGGGTGCTGGACATTAGGGAGGGTATGTGTTGTGGTGTGTTGTATAAGACTGATGAATTACAGATCTGTACCCCTGAAACAATACATTATTTGAAATTAAAAAATATATAAAATAACAAAATAAAATAATTTGAATTTCAGCATTAATTTTAGTATAAGCATGCCTGAAGCAATCCTAAAAAGTTTGTCATTGCTTATGTGAACGCCAAATTTCTCTGGATGTCTTGTGATTTATCTGGCAGCCTGAACTGGANTGCTGAACTCACAAATGCCTTTTGAAGATTGCAGCCATTGGCACCTGTTCTATTCCTGAAAGTCTTGCTTCCGAAGTTGGCTCCACCGCCCTCTGCCTCGCCTCCAGCAGAAAGAACATGGTCTGTCCTGTCTGGTAACGTTGCTGTCCTGTGAAGAAATCTAGGGTCTTCAAAGCTTATCTTGCCTTTGGATTTGTTAGAGTATTTTGGAGTTAAGAAGTCATTCGAGATCTTTGTCTGAAGGGACCATTTTCCGCTGAGGTTTGAAGTTTCTGAGGGATCCCGTCTGCTTAAAGAATTCCAACAGGACCCCAGCTCTTTGGCTGTGTCTCTGGGCTTCAGGGTGTCGGGAGAAGTGATGATCGAGCTCTCTTTCCCATTTGAACAAAATGGGAGCCTTCTCCGGCTCCTCCATCTGAAACCTACCACGTCCTGCTCTCTTGCATGGGTATTTTTTTTCTGGCATCATCTCTGTTCTTTCTTCACAGACAGTTCCACAGATAATTTCAGCTGCTGTTCCACGTCTCCCAAGGGCAATGGTCCTCAGCTCTTTCTGCAAATTACAATTACCTAGAGAGGTTTGAGAAAATAGCTATGCCTGGTCCCCATCCCCAAAGATACTATTTAATTGGTGTAGAGGGGACCCCAGGCATTGATAGCTGTAAAAGGTCCCCAGGTGATTCTAACATGCAATGGAGTTTGGAAACCCAGCCTTAGGGCGTCCCTCCAGAATGAGGACTTACAAGTGCAGCTGTAGACCAGGTGTCCGGGCAGCCAGCTGACCCAGCACATTACAGCTGCCACGTTCACAAGAGAGCGGAACCACCCTCTCCCAGTGCTGTTACACGTGATTTCCAACAATACTAGCAAACACCCTCAAATCTGTCTCAGTAGAACAAAAGCAGAAAATTATGGAATTACAATCCTTCAGCAGTTTTCAGTAAATTCCATCACAATTTGGGTACAGTGCTCAAATTTTGGGTATGGACTCAGCAATCCCTGTCTGCACCACAAAATTAAGATTGGGTTTGTATATTCAATACAGAATATGAAATAAAATGCTTAATCCTATAGTAATGATTACATTCTAAAATGTATCCAATTATATATTAATTAAAATAAAGTCTTCATAGCTCAACTCACAGCCCTCTATTGTACTATAATATATTCTATTTTGCTCTCTTCATTCTCTTTCTACCATTTAAAAATATTTCTCTTCAAAATGACTTGCCGAAATTAATTCACAGTTTTCCATGCTTATTGCTCTTTTCCTCTAATCCGTGGAGTATTTCTCCCCACAAAGGAGTCTTTTACAACTCTCATTAGCCTCAATCCCAGAAAGAAATATTCTTTTGCCTGCTCATAAAGAGAGGCAAAGAGAGTTCCTGGAAATAACCTGCTCTCAACACAGATGTCCTCTCAAGTTTTCTTCCTAACCACAAGTAGAGATAATTCTCCTCTTTCCCATCTGCTGTTATTCGAGTAATAAGCTCCCAGTCCCACTCTCTGCTCACATCACCAGCCTTTTCTGTCTCTGAGGCTCAAGGATTTCTGAGCAGTTGACTACTGCATAATCCTGTTTTTCCTTACCAAATATTGGGGAAATATTTGCTGAATGAAGGAAGGAAGCAAGGGAGGGAGGGAAGGAGGGAGGGAGGGAGGGAGGGAGGGAGGGAGGGAGGAAGAGAGGAGGAAGGAAGGGAGGGAGGGAGAAAATTTACTTAGCAAAACCTGGAAATGAATAATACTTAGTAAAAAAAAAAAATCCAGTTTTTAATAACTTCTATTCCACTGGTCCTGGAATTCTAGTGTTCTCCTGAAATGGGTTTGGGTTGAGATTCACGAACTATCAATGTCCCATAGCTGAAACATTAAAAACCTTCATTGGTTTCCCTAAGAAAATTAAAGGGTCTTCAAACAAATTGGCCAGAGCTAAAAGTCCAACATCCCACACACAGTCCTTGCCATACAAGTGTGAATCAAACCGAAAGTGGCTATCATGATACACTTACATTTTCAGGCCCGTGCATGGCACACAATACATAAACAACTGATTATATCTAACCATTACTATTTCTTGCAACTCACCTTCTTAATGCTCAGACATCCCTCCAGGGGCTGCCCCTTTCTTAACCCCATCACTTCCACTTAGATCAGAGCATTTGTTGAATTTCCTCATGTACTGTCACTTTCATTTCCGATTTAGCTTTTGAGAGCACCCTCTGCATCATTGCATGTAGTCCTGTTGACCAAAGATTTGGGCTCTATTCTGACCAGGCAGAGAACAGGCAGTCAGATTTTGTTGTTTTGCAAATTCAGAATTTGAAAGGATGAAGACACTATTATGCTGCCTACCCCAATCTCTACAACCCATCTGGAAGATCTGGAAGATCTTGAAGCCAAGTATATTTCATGCTAGCCCTGATAAGCTAGCTGGCCCATGGTTAAGCTTGTTGCTCTTAATTAAGAGAAGCTATGGTTTTTGACACCACCTTTAGCTTTGAACTTCCCACACTCTATTTCAAATCAGGTCAGTTCCTTTGGAGAACTTTGGAATTTTCTTCTCATTGCTTGCTTCTCCCCATAGGCAAGACATCTGAGCCACTACTCTGCATGCTGGCTGGGGGTATCCTTGGCTTTCTTGCCTTTCCCCTGCTGATGTAGAATCTCTTTATTATCAAGGTGGGGTGAAACAATCAGGTCCCCAGTAATTTTAGCTTGTCCTGCCTATGGTAGAGCATCAGTTCTCTGGGGATTGATTGAGTGAAGGAAGGTAGCCCCAACTTCTCAGGCATACTCACCAGGAATGTAGCCTCTTCAGCTTGGAGTCTGAGGAGATGATAAATGCTGAGAGCCCTCTCCCAGTGGAATACTATAACCCTTGATTGGGGGCCGACGAGAGAGGGAGCTCTGTCTTTTTGGCCACAACCTACCTGAAGGAGAGGTTCTATCAAACTGAGCTGAGTGGGGTGTGGGGGAGAGGTAAAAAAAAAAAAATACTAATACTGAGTTTTAGTAGATTTTCTTAAATAAATGTTTCTGCACTTGTTGTACGCCCTTGAGAAAACTTTCAAAGACTTTAAGTGGCTGGATTTTACAAATAGTTTTTACTAGTTTTGCTTGTTTCCCTGGGAAGGGTGCCCACGGAAACCCCTCACACTGCCATCCAGAACTCCATGCTAAAGGTTTTACTTTATCGTGCTGTATTGGGTAAGATCACAGGCTTGGGAGTCTAATGCATCTGGGTTTGATTCCCATCACTGATGTGATGTGTGATTCTGGAAAGTTACCTACATTCTGTAAGAGGGCTCATATGAACCCTTATCTCAAAGAGTTATCCTGGCTGTGTAACGTGATAACAAAATTAAGTACGTAATCCTGTGCCTGGCACATCACGAACCCTTCATGAAAGTCAGCTCTTAGTTGTTTTAATCTTATAAGAAATAAGGAGCCACTGGAGGCATTAAGACAGGAAAGTGTCATAAGGAGACCTACATTTTAAAAAGATCATTCTCAGTGGGTAGATCAGGTGATTAGGAAACTCAGAGTGATACAGATGAGAAGTCACAAAGAACAAAAAATAAAGCACAGAAGCTAGGAAGGAGTCCTTAGACCTTGAAAAGGGAGGTAGGAAGGAGGCAGAGTGTCCAGAGGGATGCAGACAGTGAGAGAGGGACGAGGGGGGCTGATATGAGTCTTGAGCCCCTGGCTTAGAAATGGGTGGAAACTGTAGACCTCTTCCCCTGAGTGACATCTTCCTGTTTTACAGCTGGGGCCTTCCCAGGCCTTGACCCCTGAAGAGTAGTGCAAATTTCAAATCCAAGTTCTTTACTTCTGGACTCCAGATCTTAGCGCTCTTGGGTTGTTATTGTTTAATGCATTGAAAATAACTCAGTTTCTACCTACTCACTAAATAGACTGAAACAAAAAAGTTAACAACATTAAACGTTGGTGAGGATATGGGAAAATTCATGGGCTTGTAAAATGGTACAATCACTTTGGACACTGGAAACTTTCTAAAAAGTGAAACATACACTTACCCTATAACCTGATAATCTCACTCCTAGATATTAAACCGAGAGAAATAAAATGTCTTCCAACATTTTATGCAAGAATGGTTATAGCAGCTTTATTTATAATAGCTCCAAGCTAGAAACAGATCAAGAGTTCATTAATGGAAAAATAAACTTTCTGTTGGTTTACTTATGCAGCAGAATATATTCCTTATCAATAAACATGAACGAATGACTGAGTTTGCTACATGCAATATGGATTAACCTCTAAAATTTCTTTCATAGGAGGAAAGCTTTCTTCATGAAAGAAGTCTTACCCAAAAGAGTACATAATGTATGATTCCATTTATATGACATTGTCCGAACGGAAAAAACGAATCTGTGGTGATAAAAATCAGATCAGTGCTTGCCTGGGAGCAGGGAGCATGGTGATTGATTGGGAAAGGACGCAAGAAAACTTTCTGGTATGACGGAAATGTACTACATATTGATAAGGGTGTGAATTACATGAGTGTATCTTTTGTCAAAAATGGTTGAACTGTAGACTTACGATCTGTGTATTTCACTGCTTGTAAATAATATCCCCATAAAAAAAGTCCTAAAAATTAAGTCAAAACTCATCTGCAGTCTTGATGCCTGCTTACTATTCTGGTGCACCCCAATACTAAGCATGGCCTTAGTGCCAAGGACACAGTATATGACTTTTTCTACTGCACCTCCAAAACACATGTGGACTTATACAGCCTGAATCCAAGTAAAAGCTTATTTATTTTGTTCTTGTCATCTGCCCATTCTTTTTCAAAAGGTAATGCCAAAAGGAAAACAAAACAAAATAAAACTAAAGAAAACCCAAGAAGCCACTCTCCTTTAAAAGCCAGGGGTGCGTATGTGGCTCAGAAGCATCTGCCTTCGACTCAGGTCATGATCCCAGGGTTCTGGGATCGAGCTCCACATCAGGCTCTCTGCTCAGTAAGGAGTCAGTCTACTTTTCCCTCTGCTCCTCCTCCTACCCATGCTCTTGCTCCCTCTCTCTTTTTCTCTCTCAAATAAATAAAATCTTTAAAAAAAAAAAAAAGCCAGAAGAGCTGAATTAAGTAAAAGTCACTGAAGAATTCACTTTCTGGGATGTGATATCCATTCAGTAACCTTGAAATGTGGAAGTATCCACGCCCAGAGGAGATAGGTCACCCAGTTTGCAAATGCCTCTGGCAAATCCTGTCCAGTGCTGGATTCTGGCTACTGCATCACACGACGTTACTCAGCAAAAGTCCTGGAAGTCTGTAAATAACTTTCCAAGGGCCCACAGCTGCAGATGATGCTCTACTTAATTATATGTTTTTCAGAAGAGAAATGGCTTGAGATTATTATTTTTTTTTTAAAGATTTTATTTATTTATTCGACAGAGAGAGAGACAGCCAGCGAGAGAGGGAACACAAGCAGGGGAAGTGGGAGAGGAAGAAGCAGGCTCATAGCGGAGGAGCCTGATGTGGGGCTCGATCCCAGAACGCCGGGATCACGCCCTGAGCTGAAGGCAGACGCTTAACCGCTGTGCCACCCAGGCGCCCCAAGCTTGAGATTATTTTTAGCTTATTTATGGGGATGAAAATTTGACTTCTTGTTGACAACTCTCCAAGTTACTACTTGAGCAAGTAGAATTTGGGTTTGTTTGTTTGTTTGTTTGTTTATTTTCCTATTCATAATGATGACAGGTTAGAAAGTAAGGATGCTGTTTGATGAGCTATGAGACATATTTCATTACTAAAAGCTACAAGTCCATTTGTTCTCCTGTTAACCCAGACCCTTGTCCCGACACTTGCTAACAGTGTTAGATGTTCTCCTTCCTGGGATGATGGGGAAACCACAGCTGAACCACCGGTGGATCAATGACATCAAGTCCTTCCAGTTGTGAATTGGTCTTCGGGCCATGGATACGTGGCTTCCAGCAAATCACCGCTTCTTAGAGACTTTCGAGATACGATTTTTGTTTCTCCCCTTTCAAATCATCCTTTTATCTCATGTGTGATTTAACTTCGGTCTCTCCAGCTAAAGTAGTGAATCAACATTAACCAGACGACTCCGGACTGTGTCGTACAACCGTTTCAATTTACCTCCCATATGGGCATCTCTTAAAAAACAGCCACCATGCTCACCAGCAGGACTCGTTTCCAAGAGCTGGTGAACAAACACATTATTTACAAAGTATGTAATCAGGGAACCTGATCCAACTCATTAACTGTATGACATCCCACTCTTTATTTAGACAGTTTACTGGCTATGGACTTTCGTATGGGATCTGTCATTTACACTTCCTGATAATAAAACTTAATTGAAATTTCATTCCTGTACAAGCAAGATGCCAGTTTAACAGATGGCCTGTAATTGTTATGTCCACATATTTTATATTGGATGGTATCACACACAATTTCACACAACTGCTATTCATTTAAATGCTAGGTTCATTTAAAGCATTACTTTCATATTAAAAAACTTATTGTTTAATATGATTGTAAAATCTATCATTAACATTAATCAGTTAAAATGGAAAGAATGATTAAAACAGTCCTACTGAAACTAGAGAATAATTAATGATTAAACCTGGGCTGTGTTCTTGAGGAGAGTGGGAATATTTGTACAGAAACCTCTAGGTCTGTGTGTATAAGGCAGGAATTGACACGTGGGAAGGGCAGAGTATTACACATTGGAGGTGTCATATTTTAACAAGTGATCTGTCTCTAAGTTTCAGTTCTTCTTTGATCATTCCAAATTTTTCATGTTTTTCTTTAATCTTGATTTGAGTCCATTGACCTCAATGCTCTGTACTCAGAATGTCAGGAATTCCCACCCTTAAGATTGGGGTGCGGAGGGGCTTGCAGGAAGGAATACGTTGGAGACGTTGCATATGAATGAGGGATTCCAAATTTTGTCATACAACCCATGTCATTCTACCTCCAAGGGTTATATTCAGTGGCAT